>NC_068370.1:20491197-20776197 GCF_020536995.1 Dreissena polymorpha | reverse complement strand
CAAAGAAAACAAATACTAGTAGATACATGTACAAAGGGAAAAGTCGAAAAAAATACCGCAATTATGCTAATACGACACGGACTTGCCCGGCAGACTATCTACTTTGGAAAATCACTTGCCCGCGACGATTTTAACCCGGCACGGGCAAGCGGGCGTCCGCTTAAAAAAAGCCCTGGAGTTATAGACATTGAAATGAACAGTTTTTATTTTTTCCCCAAATATGTCTTTTTCGCGCTCGATTTTCCCCTTTTACCCAGCGTCCAGCGTCTTCCCCTTTTTCTAAAAAAACCCCTGATTTACCACAATATTTGATACCTCCATGTCATCTCTTGCACTGTGAATGAACAAAAACTGTCACGTGACCACAAAAGTCAACGTCAGTAGTCATTTTATGACAACAAACAGCCGCGCAAGGTAGGCATACCCGTAGTCAGGGGGGGTGCGTTGGGTGCGTTCGCACCCAATCTTTTTTGACGAGTAAAAAAAGTACTATAAGTTGCAACCAACTTTATTTGATGCAAAAACGGTTATTTATTTTTTCCACGAACCCAGTGAGTCTTCGTATTTAAGCGTTAAAATAATGTTGTTATCAATATGCAACCGACAGTCACCATATAATAAATTTCTCGATTAAGTCATTCCCAAGATAGCGCGTGATTTTTTTTTTACAATTTTTTACCGTAGTATTGTTAAAATCAACAGAAGTTTTGACAGCAAAATTTGAGAAGATCTAGGAAGCCGGTTCCCATCAAAATGGAATTGGAATCTTTTTTATAAATGGATATTTGTTTTCTGTATAATGCATAATTATTAACCTGGCACTCTAATCCGTATAAAATCGATACTTATTTACAGATATTTGATACTACATTATTGTTTTGTAACTTTTGTCATCTTTATTAATGTCTGTTAAAGCCATAACTTTAATATATATCATAACAAAATGATGAAGCCACGACTTATAACAATTACACATTGTGCACAGCATTTTCGACAGACTGCGTTGTCTTTTTGTTATATCCCCGTACAACCATTTTCGGATCTCCTAAATGGTTTTACAGCAACAAAAATATCAGCTATGCTCAAGACAGGCTAATGTTGTTGTTGAAGGACAAGAAAACAAATCATTTCTACAAAGCAATATAGCTTTTTTTGTAGTTTAATGGCATTTGTTCTTCTTCACATACATAACTTTCCACCATGTTTTAATTATGTAAAACACTAGGAATGTCCTACTCTCAAACAGTTGTTATAATGAATTTGACACGTTATCAGCAGGGATCATATTTTCCCTCAACATCAATCGGTCTGGATTTAAATGGGGAAAATGTGAGAAAAATTATATCCGAAATCATGACAAATTACGTTAAAATATATACCATTGATTATGCCATTCGTGACGGTGGTATAATAAATGTACAAGTGAAATTCTCTTAAGCATTTTTTTAAAACGGAACATACAAGTTTTCTCAATTGGTTTTATCATTTGCTATTTCGTGTGCTGTTTTATCTAACTTTTTTCATCGTTGTAAATTACGAGTGCGAAGCACGAGTGATTTGAAACCACGTATCTAAACTTCCGGTTGTGGGTAGTTCAACAACAAACAATTAAGTGCACGAATTATTTCGATTCTAACACGATTTTTACTAAAGATTTATACAAAGTATATTATTTTTCTTGTGTACTATTTTATGTGAAGTTACGCCCATAAAATAACTGTTGGCTGTTCTGTCGATCAGATCCGCGACTTTCATTCATTTATTACCAGATTATTACGCTGGTGGAAAATTTATTTTGTTTAGTTACAGAGCGTGCTTTCAGTGTATAAGGTCCGCCCACAATTATTGCAGAATATCCGATTTTCTTCTTTGAAAATTTACTGTATCACGCATGAAATGCACAATTTCCACGAGGATAACATTGAGGTTTTTTTCTCCAAAGTAACTGTCAACGATTTTTTCATGGACGAGTGAAAGTATCGATTGATATTGACACAGGGTTATTTAAGCATGACTAATACACAACAGCGCGAATCTTCGCTGCTTGGGGTCATTCCTGATACTAGTCGCCGTAGTCGGCTGACGTACAATAAACTGGTCCTGACCGGTTTAGAGACTGCAGCGAATGGTTTATCACACCTAATCGAGATAAAAATGTAATTAGGGTGTGTTAGCATGTGCACTGTGTAATCGATTGCATGATATGGAATTTTAGTAAACAGAATAAGACCGACTGTTTGGGATTTGCAATCGGTCTTTCATGACCCCAATCGGTCTAGGACCGACAAACTGAAAAAAATATGATCCCTGGTTATCAGAGCTCCAGATAAGGGTCGTATTTTCGTAATTACGAATTATTTTCAAGTCCGTTACGTATTTATTTTAAAATCTTGTCGTACCATTAAGAATTACAAAATCAAGTTACGAATATTATTTTTACATCGGTTCGTATCGATATTATTAAGTTCTTTTCGCATATTAAAGATCTTTGCGGTGCTTATATAGAATGGTTAAAGGGTTTGTTTAACAAAGCGCTTTTTTTCCAATAAAAGCGGCGTATACAGTCCAGGGGACAAAAATACCACTCGTCCGCTCGTATTGACGAGTAAAATCTTGAAAGGACGAGTGAATTTCCCTAAAGCTCTCGTCCTACAGGACGAGTGAAAAAAGCTGATGTTAAAATATGTATTTTCTGACCAGTAAGACTTGTTTTCATTAAATAAAATCATTTTCTTAAATCATATCTATTCCGAAAGTAGAACGCAAATGAACCGGAAATTGTAATTGTAAATTTCATACAGCAGGTGCACGTTGTTATGCGAGACTGTGTCCCTATTAAATATTGGCTTTTTGGTGTAAACTTTGCGCGTCCATGGTGACAGGGAACCAACCTATGCATTCACTGTAAGTATTGATTTTTAAAGAATTATATAAACGCGAAGTACGGTTTTAAACCAGTCTGAATTTCGTCAGAAAAATGTCTGACATACGAGCGTTCTTTAAAGTTTGCGGTAGCGATGTTCAAACGTCCGAAACGGAAAGCACGCGAGTATTAGAAAAACGGCAAACACAAAATTGTCTTCAATTATTTATTGTGTGTTCCTCATAAATAAAGTAATTTATTTCACTGCTTAACATTTATTTTGTGATCAGCTGGCATGAACAACTGAGTAAGCAGCAATTTAGCAGTGATACAAGAAACTTTTATTAGTCATATTAGCCCTTTGCAATCTTCATTTTACCCATATTTTAAGGACAAGTGCATGTGTTTGCAGGACAAGTGAAAATTTTAATGCACTTGTCCTGCAGGACGAGTGCAGTTTAGAAATATTTTTGTCCCCTGCAGTCTATCTGTCAAAAAACAATGGCGGCGCCCACAGAGAGCGTCCTAAAAAACTGCAAAGCGTCCAAAAACACGCTTTAACATATTGTACGCAAAGTGAGCCGAAGTTAAATGTTTAGAAAGACATTATAGAAAAGATCTTATACGATGTTGTATGTTCAGTTGCCGACACAGTCGGAAAAGCTTTAAACAAAAAACGCGACACGACGGGTCCAAACTTAAACGCAAAAAATCATTGAACGAGTGGAAGGGACAAGTCCCGTGGCTAATCGTTGAAAAGATTGAAGGGGAGACCCGTTTTAAATGTGAAATATATAAAAAATCATCTAAGGCATGCAATCTAAACACAGTTTGGGCATATGAAGGTATTGGAAAAATAAAATTGTATAATACTGAAAAGACACTGTTGAACTCGTATAAATAAAGTTGCTAGTATGTTTATTTTGATTTTTTTTTGCATGAAAATGACCATTATAATTTATTTTTAGGTCATTATTTTCCAAAACTTAGAAGTAACGTTAAGAATAAAATTTCAGAGTTAAGAATTGTTTTTGAAAATCTGGTAGTAATTTAAGAATTTCACAAAATCTTATCTGGAGCTCTGCGTTATAACATATGATCAGGTGGACGCTAACGTTTAATGTCCATCAACTGTGACGGATCTTGGGCAATTAAGTACATCTTTTTTCTTCGAAGTCCTGGTATACATTGTTAATGATTTTGATCCCATATGGCCAGTTGTTTGTGGTTATAGTGTGTATAGAAGCCTTAAGTGCTATATTTTACTGAAATTCGTTTAGAAAAAGATAACTTATTTGTTAAAAATAGTTAAAAACTAATTGAAGTAACCAGTCATACCATTTTGATTTCTTTTTAGTATTGATGCAGATTAGAGAAGACCCAGTTTTGTTAATCAGTGTTTGTTGTACAATACACTATTAGCACGTTTAGAGCAATGCTAACCCTCTGGTAATATCCATAGTAACAGACAAAATTGTTTTGAAAAAGTCAAATATTTACATTTAATTTGCTCGATTTATGAATGGTAGAATGTTGGAATGGTGAAACACACCAATTTTATCAAGATTCCAATAAATAATGATATTTTATACCATTTCGACTAAGAGGACTCACCAGTCACGTAAAATATCGAATATAATATATAATTTTTATAAACAACTGGTAGCAAGATGCGTTGCAGATAACTGGTGATTAACCACATTTTAACTAACTCTTTTGACCTGTTAATTTTTTCAGCTCAATTCATAATATCACTTTAATAAAATAATCTGCAATCTTATTGATTTGTGGCTTATACTATTTTACTTGTTTGAACATTACGAAATGATCCGTGAAACAAAATAAGTGGCTTTGTGTCGTATGAACGAATCTGCATAAAACTCAATTTAGATTCACATTGTAAATCGAATCATTTCTGTCGTCAGTTGTCAAAACGAAAGTACGGTTGATATTCAAAAGCATTATATTTCTCTTTCCGGGATATTTTTTCAATATGTTGATGCTGCATTAACGAATATACGTGTATATGAAGTGAAAACACCAAATATAAACAACGGCTGCGATAGACACCTATAAACTGTTAGATGTACTACATAATATCACTTAAACATTAGTTCATTTTTGTTGTTGCAGAATTTATATATGTCGTGCATTAATTTATGACATCAATCTTAACTTGTTATATCTAATTTAAATTATATTGTTTCACATGTTTTTCATTTAATTAAACGCTTGCATTTATTCGGCTACTGCCGTTTGCATATTTTTGCTACCGACGTCAGGGCCCTCAATCTATCAAATCTGCCGCCGAATTTCGGTGGCAGTCCCCCACCTGAAAAGTATACTTTTTTCCCCTTTTGGGGGGGGGGGAAATTCCCCCTAAAAAAAAAAAAAAAAAAAAATTTTTTTTTTTTTTTAATAGAAAGATGTGTCTCATGATTATTATATCTCAATTCTATTTCAATTTAATCTTTTCAAACATACTATATTATGAAAAATGCAATGAATATAGTGCAAACATGTACAAATGAAATAATGAGAGAGTAAGTAAAAAAATCCCCCAAAAAGGGAAACACCGCGAAAATTCCCCCTCCTAAGGGCTGCGGACCCCTTCCCCCAAAGTAGTGTGAGGGCCCTGGACGTTTGCCATTCCTAAACGTACTACTGATGTTTGCCATATTTGTTTACACTCTTTAAACGTTTATTTAATATCTGGTAGACATTTTTGTTTGTTTATGCATAGACATATGTAATATATGTTCGTCCGGTAAAGCATAGACAGTTCTGTGATCGTTAATTTTCGAGAACACTGACTCTTTGTAATTTTACTACTGACGTTTGCTTCTTAAATGGAAATTTGCGCCTTAGTGTTCTCGAAAACAAGAGCAACACACAAAACGCGTGACATACCGATTGAAAGCTATATGCATGCCCTATTGCCCGCTATGAAAGTCAGAGGATGATCAGCAAAGATATTGGAAAAAAAACTACCTTGCGCGGCTGTTTGTTGTCATAAAATGACTACTGACGTTGACTTTTGTGGTCACGTGACAGTTTTTGTTCAATCACTGTGTCTTGGCATATTGAGCAGTCATTTAAGCCAAATACACTACGCGACCCGTGATTTTTGCCGCGATTCTCGCATCACCGCAATCGATGCAACGTGACAAATCGCGGTGTTTCCGAGCGACAAGAAAATTTGGGTGATGTCTCGGCGACCGTCGCGCGATGTATCTCGCTGTTGCGCAATCAGCGCAAATCACCGCGTACCGCCATGATTCCCCATTTAAGCGATTTACGTTGAGGGTTACACTACATGTAACATATATGTATACACTTACATTATACATTGCAATAATAAAGCTTTTGTTGTTGTTGTATACAATGGGCGTATAAGCTTAAATACTCCTGTTCCGACATGAACTTGATGAAGTAATGTCGGAAGCTTTAACGGCTCCAAATTAATATAACAGCGCAGAATGATCATGCAATAATTATTGAACATAACATGTAAACATTATTTAACTAATTGCATTAGCAGAATGTTTATTAACACTTACAATCAATTATATTCCAGGCCCGAATACACTAACACTGTTCAAATTCCATATTGTTGCCATATACATGTAGCGTAGCACTGTGTAAATTGAAGTTGCATAGTGTTTCGTCATTGGTCGGTTATAAATACCTTGTTTCCCTATACATGGTATTTGATTTAGACGAAACTAAAAATTTGGTAATTTATGAGAAATATGATATAAGTTTTCCTTTTAAACTTTGATCTGACCGTGTGTGTTTATTGACGTTATTAATTATGTTTATACTTATTTTTGCATTTCATTGAGAATTATAACGTGTAGCCCTTTTGTTAACAGTGTTCACGGTACCTAACCAATACGGATAATACCGGAAACTTTTGAACGATTTCGGATAATACGCGAAACGGCACCGGATCATATCAGAACATAAACAAGGCGAAATGATGGATGTGCCTAATATTGTGAGCGAAAAAGTCAACAAGACCGCGTAAGTATGCCAAATACTACTGCTCACGGAACAATATGGTATTTCAGCTTATGGTTGAATTCAAAATTCGACATGAAAATAAAATATTTTATCAAAACGAACGAAAACAAATGAACCATACCTATCTTATAGTCATGAAATACTTTTTAAAAACTTGCATTTTTGTAACTGGCGAGAAAAAACATATGCTACTACTACTTTGCAATGTTGTAAAAATTATTTAGATGTATTATAAAATCGCAGGAATTTACAGGCAACATCAAAAACGTGAGCATTTGCGTTTTAAAAGGGTCGCATATTGATTTCACTGGCACCGGATACCAGACGAAACCATAAAATACTGGCACCGGATAAAGTCCGGAAACACGGCACTGGATAATACATGAAATCAATTGATACATATACAGATGATTACGTGCTTTTCAGCAGGTTTTATTAACAACATGTGCACATCTTATGTGAAACTTTTAATATAGTACTTGAAGTTGGTTTCAAAAATGGATATGAGTTGACGATACGGATTGTATCGATGTATATTCGCACTTTTCAGTTAAATTCTCCCACCTAAAAGAAGTAATGCCTACTAAGAGAAACATGAAAAAATGTATAATATGTGTGTCGCGCCCTCTTGCGGCAATCTCGATATAGCTGTAGCAATTGTCTAGTATATGTGCGTGCGTGCGTTCAATCAAGCTTGACCGGACTGGCAAATTGTCATTTATCATGAAATTTAAAAATAAATTACCACAAGTGTTCACAATATACAATTCAGGATATGTTGTATATATGGAAAGGCATGCAAAGCTACTATGCGTTAATACTGTATGGAAACGCAAATAATATGACATCATTTTCATTGTATATATTTCAGACTGAAACGAAAGAGAAAATCGTCTCTGTGGTTACATCAACCAAAAAAACACTAAATTCCGCGAAGAAAACTTACCTGCAACAGTACCTTCCACATCAACAAGTAAATCCGATTCAGAGGCTGCATTATGTGAGAAACCAGAGTGTGTCCCAGCACTCCTACCTTATTTACTTTACTAGACTCACGAAATTTGGGACACATTTTGCAAAACTATGGCTGCAATTTCCAACTACTAGTATTTGCTTGCAACTGAAAGATATTTCATTTTGGTGTGGTCTTGTGCTGGAGTGGGGGTAAAGAAAGTGCCCGGGTGAAACCCCGCCAGTCCGGTATGGCGACCACTAATCAAGCTCTCATGTACCGGAAGCGACGATTGAACCCGGGTCGCCTAGGCGATAAGCGCGAGTACCAACCACTGCGCTAACCAGACAGCCACGATGTTCTAATGTGTTTAATGACATGCGTATATATGATACAAGCAAGTGGTAGACATAAACGTAATCATTAAACGCAGATATGTGTTATGCATATATGTTTTTTTGTAACAAAAGCGTATAATCTTAACTTGCAGGTATTGCGCAATAGACATTAAAGCACCCATGAAATGTCATTACACTAGTTCCACATGCCTTATATTTAAATTCAAATTAATCGCTAGATTTGTTTAAATTTTGCTTTAATTCTTGGGAGATGTCTGCAGTGTTTTATTATATTTGGGCGTATATTTCTTTGTTTACAGAAATCATGCATTTGATTCACCTACGAGGCTTGGAAAAAGACAACGAAAATCGAAATGGTCAGATATCAGCAGACCGCATGAGGTCGCAAGGGGCTGTTTGCCAATTCCCAGCCACCACAAATGCGACGAGTCAAAGATTCTGCCAACCACTCGTCTTGGTATAACGTTGAAGGACACTATGAAAGTGTAAATTGTATTATGTCACCACATTAGGAGAACAAAGTGTTCATCACGGAACAGAACGAACTACTATGTCACTATTAAAATAGTTGATTAAATAAAGGTCTTAACATGGCAGTACATACCTAACGCGGTGTTCGCATGTGGTGCACTGTTCCTGTTCTATTTCAACGACCATTAGACAGTTGAATTAAACTTTCAATTTTATCAACATGTCTAATGTATTTTATGAAAATTTGGAGAAAGTGACATCTAATATCGTAATAATAACTACTATTTGTTTCAACTTACCTTTTAGGGGTTTCGAAATGAAATTTAGCAAAAAGCATTTAAATGAATATACATTTGTAGTTTTTTTGAACGAGTCCCCCCTTCCAATATCAGCAATGTGATTTGAATGTGCTCGCTACTTAGGCTTGTGTATTCACATAAAACATATTGTTTTGACAAGTGACAGGTTGTAATATGATCTTTGGATGTTTCAATACACAGGGTATTAGTTTTTTTAAACCCGCTAAAGGATCAGCCACAAAAGTGCTGTAGATCATACAGTGCTTCTTTGTCTCACCACATTGCACATCCAATGTGGCTGTAAGCTTGATGGCATTCTGCTTTTTAATGTGCGACTGATGATCACAACACTGCATTTTATTTCAAGGTGTGAAAACAAAACATTCTAATCTATTAGAGTTTATAGTCTGGCAGCTGTGGCGCCAAATATTCTATTGCAGAGTTATATATGCTTCAATCATTTATGATTGCATGGTTTTAACAGAAAGATATCCATGTACCAGATTATAAATACACTCCTGTTTATGGAAAACAAACCTCAAAAAAAAATAATTGAACAAGCATATTTTTCTCATGTCAAATACCATCGTTTGTCTGAAGATAATTCGCATAATAAAACAGTTGAAACTTAACATAAACTTATTTGTTAGTTTTTGACCCGGCATGACCCATATTCAAACTTGACCTAGACATCATCTAGATACAACTTCTGGCCAAGTTTGGTGAATATGGTATAAAAACTACTTGAATTAAAGAGCAGACACCATGCTCAATGTTTAAAACGCACTTAGTAACCCTGTGACCTAGTTTTTGACCTGCCATGACCCATGTTCAAACTTGGCCTAGACATCATCAAGATACAACATCTGACCAAGTTTGATGAAGATCGGATGAAAACAACTTGAATTAGAGAGCGGACACTTAATACAGACAGACTGACCAACAGACAAGCTCACTCATACATACCCCCTAAACTTAGTTTGTAGGGGTATAAACATGTTTTTACAAGCTTAAACAAATATAACAGTGGACTCTGATTAGTTATTTATTCTTTTCTGTAATACTGTATTAGGAAGCTACAAAGAACACATTTATTGATAATACTAAACATTTAACCAGCAAAAATTAAAACAATAGTCAAACTTAAAATAAACTTAAAGACCAGTGGCTCCTGCAACGATTTTATACATTATATTATACAGTTAATACTTTTCAGTCAATAGACACTTCAATAAAGAATGAATATAAATAAGCCTGTTTCTTCTGTCTTGTGAAAACTGAATGAAAAATATATACACAAATAACACAATTAATATATTTTTGAAAGAAAAAGATGCAATTATCATCAAGCATCTTGCTCAAAGAAATAAAACTTCATACAATCAAATGCTGGCTTGTCACCATGGCATCTCGTTAATGGGGTAGAAAATATTATTTAACAACTGCAAGTCAGCCCTAACAAACATATACCATGCAACAAGCATTCAAATACATGTAGTTTTAACAGAATAACCTTAATGCAGAGCCCTAACACATATATACCCAATATGCAAATACAGTTTAATAACAATTTAAATGATAACAGTTGTAATATTCTCCAAAAATAAATGTCATTACCTGAAATAGCAAGAATATTAAATAAAACGTATTCAGACAGTTTGTTGCTGTTAATCATCAACCCACCAATCATAATCATCATCATCATCATCTTAAGAAGGACACAGAATCAACAATGCTACACTATATTTTAAGGCAGGAATAATATTCAGATGACTGCATTTAAACAATAAATGCCACAATATGAATTAATTTCATGCAGCTGGTATACCGGGTATTGGTAATTTCTCAAAAGCAATGCTTCTTTATGTCAACAAAATGATTTCCTAATTGCTAAGCAAAGCTTCTGAGCAAACATCATGATGAAGGCTGGCTGAAAAACAAGTGCTTATAAGGTTCATAAGGGTTTACTATTGCCATTTAGTTTCTGCTAAGGCCTTACAGTAAACAGATATAACTGTATAATTATAGGCCTTTATAACATTATAATATATCCAGAGTTTTATCTGTACTTATTCTGACTAAAGCATTTAAAACACTAATGACCAGTCTTCTTTTTGTGTTTATAAAAAGATCTATATTTGTAAAAAGTTCCACACACATAACACTGATGTTGTTCAGGGTCATCATGAGCCTTCATGTTTTCTTGAAGGTAGCGTTTTGTCTTGAAAATGCTTCCACACTTATCACACTTGGGTGATTCCATTTTTCCGCACACATGCCGTGACAGGTTAGGCAAGTACTGATATGCTTTGTTGTACTTAGGACACTTAAATGGTTTTGCCCTGTGTCCATCTAACTCATTTCTATAATTGTAACCCTTCCCACATACTTCACACACAAATTAAAATAAGATTTGTGTAGCTTTGTTCTGTAAACATTTAAGTCACGTTTAGTTTTAAAGGTTTTTTCACATTTAATTCACGAGTAAGTGCGTAAGTTACTGTGGTTGCTCATATGATTCTTTAAGTCATAGGTGGAATAAAACACTTTTTTCGCAAACAGTGCACTTTTGACCATCATTGGAATGGCTAACTAAATGTCTTTTGTATCCTGTTCTTGTGCTATATTTGTTTTCACACATATTGCATTCATCTTTCTTCTTATTGTCAACAACAATTTCAACAGAACATTCTAAGTCTAAAGGTTGCTCTGTGGCTTTTTCATTATTGTTGCAGTCAAACAATAAATTATCCGCTTGGTCTCCAGACTCAACATTGTGTTCATTTCTATCAGTTTCAGATGACACCACAAAACTCTCCTGCTCTTGTTCAGTCACCACAAATCCGAAAAAACTTAGGTCGTTCGTGAAATCCTGAAATAAATTATCATATTTTAGCAATTGACATGTGCTATTGTTCCGAAGTCATGAGCCTTTCAACTGGCACACTTTTCTTTCATGGTTACTTTACGAATGCCATGGGCACAGCAGTTGATCAAAGCAGGATCAATTGTTCCAAATTTTTTTAAGTTAACAAGAGCTCTGTGTTCGGAGACAGAGGCCCCCCTAAACAGGGCCTTGACACGGGATTTTTCCCAACAAAAATGATCATATGAGTTAATCTTATCATATAAGTGTGACTTAGCCACTTAAATAAAACTTAATGTCACAGTGATCTTGACATTTTAACTAGTGACCCGAATTTCAACAGGGGTCTTCCACTGTCCAAGGCCAATGCACATGTGAAGTATCAAGCCAATCTGTGAATCAGTTGACATGTTATTGATCGGAAACTATTTCACACTTAGTGTGACAGTGACCTTAACCTTTGACCTAGTGATCCTAATTATAATGAGGGCCATCTACTGTCCAATGCCAATGCACATGGGAACTATCAAACCAATCGGTCCCTTTGTTCAAAAGTTATTGATCGGAAACAATTTTCACTCTTAGTGTGACAGTGACCTTGACCTTTGACATAGTGACCCCAATTTAAATAGTGGTCATCTATTGGCAAAGGAAAATGCACATGGGATGTATCAAGTAAATTGGTCAATCAGATCACATGTTATTGATCGGAAACAAACTGGTCTACCGACCGACATCCAGCAAAACAATATAACCCCCTCTTCTTCGAAATAATAATCAGTCCACTCAGGGCTTACTCTGTCATTCGCCAAATTAGCCAATGGCTACAAATAATGAAATTTGGCTACAAATATCCATTTGGCTACAAGGATTTCTACATAATCACCCATAAAATATCCTAAATAATAAGAATTCAGACATAAAAAGGTAAATTTGGCTACAGAAAAGTTTGGGCCAGAGGGAGAACTGCCACTGCTACATCCAATCAAATAAATATGGAACAGTGGCCCTTATTCATGGAGTAAACTTATCATCTGAGACTGTACTCACCATATTCTTTGTACTCACCATATTCTATCTAACTATCTCGAACTTCAAACTCTAAATCCGAACCCAGATCACGACAGATGTGAGGGCACTGGTATCTGAAACAAATAGCATACAGTAATAAGTGAACTATGAAATGAAAACTATTGTATGTTAAACATAGATTGTTTACAAATAAAACAGATAATAGCTCTGAATGAGTGAATGTTGATATTGATAATCCAAAAACGACAAACCATGTGTGCATTTTGAGGAAAGTGCATTTGTAAACAAGGGAAGTCAATCTCAATCTAAACCAAAGGTTACACACAACTCCCTAATATTCAATAAAATAATAAATTACAATTATTATAATCGCACCAAAGTAAACACGAATGGTTAATAAAAAAGATTAACAATACGCCAACAATTCTATTTTACAATTATTACTGCTGAACTGGTCTAAAAACTTTTTCAAATCGTGATCAAATCGTTTATATAATTTTAATATTAAAACAATCAAAGGTGATCAAATCGTTTATATAATTTTAATATTAAAACAATCAAAGGGTTGTTATATCTTATAGATATTAACGATTTATCGGTCGTTCTACAATAGCACGCGTTCTACATCCGATTTTGTAAGAATCAATACAGTGTGTAACCTTTAATGTCTAGTTTTAATAAGCTTTTTCAGGGCATGGTCAAGACATTTTTCATGCGTTTTAACTGGCGTTTAGACAGAGTGGTTAGGTCTGAGTGACGAGAAATAACCGACACATTCATTAAACAATCTTAAATCAAGAAATTCTTTAAATGTTAACCATATAAGCAGAATCCAAAATATTCTTTAAAAGTACTATACTTAAGTCATTCTATACATAAATGGTGACGTCACTACGTTATTGTCACCGGTCAGTAAGACCGGTGTGACACAATGATACTTCAGTTCATTAGTTTCGGCTATTATCCGGTGCCTAATTCATGCATTATCCGGTGCCAGCAATCGACATATAAAATACGTGTTTTTTTCTACAAACTAAACCGTCAATCATCATGGCAATGATTAAACAATAATTATGCTGCCGTTTTCATCAGGAAACTAGCTCAGAAATTTTAATTTCATTGTTAATATAGACCAATATCTGCATTTTACTTCCGTTTCCACAGGTTTTGCGCATAAACTGTTGGACAATATAGGTTCCCTCTGCATATTGACGTTTGTGTTACTGAGCACGAGTATAGAATTTACTTAATGAATGTCTTAGTTGTTCCGTGGAATATTGGTTTGGTGAAAAATGTTAACTTAAAAAAAGAATATTGAAATAAAAGAACACACTTACCTCAAAACAGTCAATATATTTCTGATATGATCCGGTGCCGTTTCGCGTATTATCCGGAATCGTTCAAAAGTTTCCGGTATTATCCGTATTGGTTAGGCACTGTGGTGTTTAGAAAAATATTCGCGCCTTAAGGCACGGAAAATTGTTTAAGTTACACTTTCATTTAAAGTTTAAATGTAATTGGTAGATTACGTCTAATTATTTGGACTAGATTATGCTATACTTATTTATTTTCTGTTTCAGGCTCCAATGCGGATAACTCGTGTTACTCGCGTTACTTTCCGAGCGTTGTACATACATTCACAATGCTTGATAAGCCGGAAATCGGAAATACATTACTGTTCTATTTTTAAGTACATGTTATTATGATATCGTGTTATATATTATGTTGTTAATACATCATTGCCTATATATTAAAGCCATTAAACATTGTGTTTGTTTTGCTGAAAAAAAACGAGTATATCAACGTAGCACTAAGCATTCGCAAAGTTAAATAAATATGATGATGTATAATGTACATGCATTTCTCTGAGTTTTCACGTCCAAAACAAAAAACCCTCAACATTTGATTATTTATTGTGTACTGTCCAGCGGGTGATAGTGTTTATTCTAGTGTCTAATTGGCACTCTTTGTACGTGTTCAAACTGTGAAAAGATGTGACAATCACAGAAACAACAAGATGGCGCTGCCAATTAAGTGCGATAATGGATCAAAGGGCATTGACAATAAATAACAGTTTGTATATATTTTTCGGCGTTTACTGAGATGGTCTCTCACAACAAAAAAACTATACACGTCAAGGTATTATGTTTTACTTCTTTCAGTAACGATACGGATACGGCGTGTTTGATTTGATATGACTTTAAAAGACATATCAAATTTTTGGCGATATAACTGTTTTAAAAATACCAAAGAAACATTTAACCGAAATCAACAGAATTTAATGTTCTCTGCGCTACGCAGTTTGTATAAAAAATCAATACTTGCACACTCTTGACCTTGTACATTGCCGCATAATTTTCGCGCTCTTTTGTCGGGAAATATACATGATGGCTATATTGGAAGCATTTGTGAACGTCGTGTTATCATTAAAACATCGGAAGAGTGTTTCGGATTATAAATTATTATTCTCATTTGGGAATTTAACGGAACATTAATTCTTATGGTATAATTGTTTTGAATTGTATATTAATTTGTTACAACGCTTTACGTGTCGAAAAAATGTTTTGATAATATTATGCATTAATAGCACAATTTCCAGGAGGAAAACGTTTTTTACATGATGGCGTATGACGCAATAAAACGTTTTTTTGTAAGATCGTATTGCATTCGATCTAAATTTTAATACGCTCGTCCAATGAAAGCTGTGTTCCACATTATGCACTATACTCTACACTTCTGAAAAATGGCGTAGTCATATAGTTGTGTTAATGAAATTCTCAAACATATTTACCGACATAAATGTTTAAGATTATTTTTCGGAAGTGATGTTGCAATTATGTTTGATTATTTGATAATTGTGAACATTAGAAAAGTGTTATGTATACAGTAATCGATACGATTCAGTTTATATGCATGAATTGGCGAATCATCGATGTCATCGATATCCACTGCTATCACGGCGAATTGCGGCGAATCACCACAACTTTGAGGGGATTTAGTGCGAAGATTATCTTGCTCTCGCGCGACGTCGGAGTGACGAGTCACGTGAAATCGCGGTGATTTTCCACCCAAAAAGCAAAATGCCAGCCTTGACTTCGCAAATTAGGCAAAAATCACGGGTCGCGTAGTGTACGTAAACAGACATTTGTCAGACATGGATCAACAGGAACTATAAAATGTATAATGTATATTAGCCAGTTTAAACATAACAATGAAGAGTTTAATAACTATAAATTTAAAATATTTTACAAATTTACTGCTACACAATTAGGCGTAAAAAAATAATTGTTTGTTTCCGGTGGCCTGACCCTACCTAATTTTTTGCCGCCGGTCCTAATCTTTTTTGAGCCCAAAATTCCAAAAAAATCGGACCGGGTATTTTTCGGCGACGCTCAATAAACTTGTCTACGTTATCCGCATATTATTTTTAATTTTTTGAAGCGCACGTGGTAGCTGGCCAATCAGAATTGAGTTTGCTCACACATAATATTGGGTCATTCATGCGCAGACACTGTACACTTGGAATACACAGTCAGTTGATTTTGTCGTCTGCCAACAATATAGCGGCTGATGGCAAACGTCGTATTTAAAGATTAACAAATCAAAAGAAGCGTACCAATAAATAAATGATTTCTAAGCTGATTACTTAACACCTTTCTTCCGACTATCGATCTGAATTGAAGGATGATAATTAAATAATTAGATCTATTTCGACGATGTTACACCTTTCTGCTGATTATTATCGTTTGAAATTAAAAGGTGATAATTAAGTTGTTTTTGACCCACAAAAATGCTATTGTAAAGCAATATGTCAGCGATTTTTTCCTTCTTTATAAAGTACCGGTAAACAGCACTTTCCCAATTACGAAAAAACTACAAATTTCCCAATTGCTGTCCAAAAAATTCCCAATTTAAGGTAAAAAAATAAAAATAAAATATATATATTTTTTTTTTTTTTTTTTGGAAAATGCAACATTTTGTTAGTTTCCCTATGCAGCTCTATGGTTTGAACCTAGGTAAATATAATATTGACAGCTTGAAAACACTTGGTAATCAATTTTAAAGTATTTGGGAGCATAAAATCAAATACACCAATTTCCCAATTTGAGGGTGTCACGACTCGATTTTCCCCAATTTTCAGGCTTTCACGACTCAATTTTTCCCAATTGGACCGGTACGGGTACTTTTCCCAATTGGACAAAAAAAAATCGCTGTATGTCAACCAAATTGTATATTTTCTAGGTTTTGCAATGTGTGCAGTCAAACGATATGCACATTTTATTTAATGTGGAAAACGCGTACAATTTTTCGGACTGTTGTTTTTCGGATACATTATTTTTCGTTGATTATAATTTATTTTCGAAGTTCTTTATAGAAGAAATAGAATGACGAATGCACATGCGGTGATACGGACGGTGTGGTTTATAATATTTTAAATTGTATTCACCTGAAAATACAATTGGAAAGACTATAAAAAAGAACAATTAGTAAGGGCTCTGGATAGGGTGGGGGATCTGCCCTTTATTCCTGCTGGGTTCCTGCAGCTGCGGTTCCAAGACCCCCGGCCTAATTTTCAGGATTTCAAATTTGGAACAATCGACACCCCTATTAAATGTAAATCTCTAAAATAACTTATGTTTGTACTTTGACAAGTACCATACTAATTATTTCTATGTAGAAAAATGTATGTTACATTACGATATGTGATATGCCCTTGTTGTCATTAAAAGAAATATAAACAAGTTGATAGTAAATGTATATATAATTATTTCAAAACCAGTTTTCGCGCATCGAAAAACAAAAACCTGGTTGGCTCAAAGAAATTTTGGGACAGCGCTAGCCCTGGTAGATAGACCCCACGACAATAGTACATAATATAATCTGAAAATGTGGTCCTTTGGAAGCATAAACTGCATCCAAGAAATATAATAGCACACCCAGTTTGATTGGGTCTGTTCATGGTGATAATGTTACATGCAACACCACTCGCGTCCCCCTAGCACAGCTTTTGGGCTATTTAATATATTACAAATAATATAGTATATACTCCATGTTCCCAAAGGAACAGAAAGTATAACAACACTGAATCCCTATAGACACTGAGGGTCAAGCTTACTGCGACTTTAGTTATGCCTTTTATTGGTCATAAAATGGACTATTAAAGCCGTTGCCAGAAGTCAACATTAAACTCGGAAATAAGGAAAGCAACAAATGCAAAATTAATGAACAGCAAGTTTTTATTTCATAAAAGCATTTAAATGAAGCCATATAGCATTACATACATCATCATATTTATTGTACATACAGTTGTACACAAAAAAATGAGAAGAAGATGCACCATGTACGACATTTTCTAAAAAAAAAAAATTTTTAGGCCATGTCAGTGGAAACAAACATTTTTTTGTTAGGCCTTAAAATATTTAACGGGTACATGCAAATGTAAACTCCGCGATAATGTGTGAAGATCGTGCGTTACTGCAGTGTTCGAAACATCATCATGAAAACATGCAAACACGTTTGATCATAGTAGGCAGGGGTTTTTTTTAGAAAAAGGGGAAGACGCTGGGTAAAAGGGGGAAAATCGAGCGCGAAAGAGACATATTTGGGGAAAAAATAAAAACTGTTCATTTCAATGTCTATAACTCGCCTACAGACTTCAGGGTTTTTTTTTTAGAAAAAGAGGCATGTCTCTGACCTTTTTGTTCTTAAACACATGAACAAGTATGATATTAAAGTCAAAGTCCTAAATAAAGTTGCAGGGGTAGATCTAATAATGGGAAATGTTTTCAACTGGGGCCGGGGAATGATGTCAATATTGTGATTTCAATTTCATGATGAATGGGTTGACGATCTAGATCTGCTACAGTATTGGAAGGGAAAGGTGCGGCAGCTGCCGATTGTCTACTTTCACTTTCACAATAATCCGACAGTATTAATCGATGTTGATTACATGTACCTCCGAATCCTGCTGGGTTTCAACGGTTTTTGATGATTCATTCTTAAAAAATGCGTCAACGCAATTAATATTTTCCGAGTCCAAACGTTTTATTTTGTTCGTGTATGAACGCCAATTGTGAGACTTTTTTCTGTTTTAACGTTTATATCTTGGCTTTCACATAACCCGGATGAAAATTCCACTGGTTTCCGGTAATTAATTGACGAAACACCCTTCTCGCGCAAGACCGGAATCCAGTAAAATAGTCACATGATTAATACGATTAGTTGCCCGGTTTCCATCACGTAATTTAAGAGCTATATAAAGAATCACTGGGATTCCCAGATTTGAGTGTTCGTCGGGAGAGAGAGAGAGAGAGAGAGCGAGATCGTTGTACATGGTACAAATTAGATAAGTGTCGACTTCTCAAAAGAAAAAAACCCATTTCTTTGAGGGTAAAATATTATATTTTATTGAAAAATTATATTTTTGGAGGGAAAATGGTAGTTTTAGGGGAAAAATTCTGGTAGGGGAAGACGCCGAATATCGGCGTCACTTTCTTAGTAAAAAAAAACCCTGGTAGGGATATAAAATTGTTGCGTAAAATAAATTAAATGTATAAATTTATGCTGGTATCATAAAATGCTAGATTTTTATCGCTCATTAACACTAGTAAAGAGTTTTCAATATACATGTACATTCCAGTTCAATTTTCAAATATGCGGGTTTTTTTTTTCATTTGAATGCTATTTAAATTTATTAATATTTTCATTCAATGTAAAGAAACGAAAATTCATTCAATGTAAAAGAAAATTTAAACTACATTAAAAGATTGTAATGTTTGTCGCTTTTTTAGGGCTTTGTTTTATAACTGATTCAATGCACCTCTTACAATTAATTTTGATCGCTGATGATAAATTACACTTTCGCATTCACACCACTTATAATTGTAATCAAATTATTATAAGTTTTATTATTTTTGAAATATCATTTATTAAAGTCTTACTTTAAGAAAGAATATGTGTATTTATAGTTTGTTTGTGTGAAATTGTCAGTATTTAGTCTTCCGACGACGTTTACTCTTATACGATGTAAATGGCCGCGATCGAGAGTGTTGACGGCCAATCTATTTTTAGTAACGGAAAACCCCTATTGTGACGTCACACAAAAACCTCCTATTCCTATTCACCCCGGCGTTAGCGTGCAAATGTTAAAGTTTGCGTACTACCCCAAATATTTCCTATGTCCTTTGACATATTACTTTTATATTTTGCATACTTCTTTACCAACATGACCCCAATCTATAAACAAGAGCAGACAACTGTATCAAGCATTTTGACAGATTTATGGCCCCTTTTATACTTAGAATATGCATATGCCATATTATTGATAAATCAATGTTTAAGTTTGTGTACTACCCCAAATATTTCCTATGTCCTTTGACATATTGCTTTCATGTTTTGCATACTTCTTCACCAACATGATCCCAATCTATTAACAAGAGCAGACAACTGTATCAAGCATTTTGACAGATTTATGGCCCCTTTTTTACTTGGAATATGCATATTATTGATAAATCTATGTTAAAGTTTGCGTACTAAGTTTGCGTACTACCCCTAATATTTCCTATGTCCTTTGACATATTGCTTTCATATTTTGCATACTTCTTTACAAACATGATCCCAATCTATAAACAAGAGCAAACAACTGTATCAAGCATTTTGACAGATTTATGGCCCCTTTTATACTTAGAATATGCATAATATGCATATTCTATGTTAAAGTTTGCGTACTACCCCAAATATTTCCTATGTCCTTTTGACATATTGCTTTCATATTTTGCATACTTCGTTACCAACATGATCCCAATCTATAAACAAGAGCAGACAACTGTATCAAGCATTTTGACAGAATTATGGCCCCTTTTATTCTTAGATAATTGAACATTTTGCTTAAATTGCCATAACTTCTTTATTTATGATCACATTTCATTCATACTTTGACAAAACAACAAGCTTTCCTGACATACCACAATGTACTCCATCCAAACCATCCCCATGCCCCACCCCAGTATCACCCCCCCCCCCCCCAAAAAAAATAAAAAAAAATTATCCCCCGCCATAGGCGGAGGGATATTGTTTTGGCGTTGTCCATCCGTCCGTCCGTCCGGCACTTTTGTGTCCGGAGCCATATCTTGGAAGTGCTTTGGCGTATTTCATTGAAACTTGGTACATGTATGAGTATATATATGGATAAGAGGATAATGCATGCCAAATAGCATTGAACCCCATCTGTTATTAACGGAGTTATGGCCCTTTGTATCTTGAAAAAATGCTTTTTTGTGTGTCCGGAGCCATATCTTGGAAGTGCTTTGGCGGATTTCATTGAAACTTGGTATGAGTATACATATGGATAAGAGGATGATGCATGCCAAATAGCATTGTACACCATCTGTTAAGAACGGAGTTATTGCCCCCCCCCCCCCCCCCCCCCCCCCCCCCCCTCTCCATGATGGCTTACGTTATACTGTCAAGCACTCAAATAGTCGAGCGCACTGTCCTCTGATAGCTCTTGTTATATTCCTTATTAGCAAAAAAGGGATTTTTTTCTTTGGTCACACACATGCAATGAAAAGAAAGATCCCCTGAATGGACAAATCCTGCAGGATCAATCGGCTGAGGGAGTTCTTTAAGGGGAAGACAATATTTAGGGGGCACTTATACGGGTCGTAAATTCTGACAAGAGGGCACTTCTCCGCCCCCTAAATTTAAGCAGGAATGCAGTTCTTCGCCCAAGGGGGCTAATATCCGCCGAGTGAAATATCTTTTACATGTACATGTAATTGATTTAAATTGATAACATCTGGAAAACGTGCAGAATTCTTAATTATTTATTATTTTGTTGTATATTTCAGTACAGATGACTAACATGGAAACAAGGCATCACCTCAAACGGCGTTGTCAGTCCTCGCCAAGGAAATCTGCAAGGTACCAGTAGACTGTTCCTGTGCAACAAATAGCAGATATGCATTTTCATTCTCCCTTTGGCTTCACTAGTCCCCTACCAATTTCATTGAAAGGGACTTACCGTAAAAATGCAGTCATAAGTCGAGATTTTTTTCCTCAAAATTTTTATTAAATTTACAGTCTCGACTTATGAGGTCGTCCATGAAAAATAATGATGACATTCTACTAAGATCCCCGCAGAAATGGATAAAGTTGTTGTTGTTGTTGTATAGAAAACTTGTTGAAATACGACACACACAATTTCCTCTTTTAACTGATACTTACCAATTAATATAACCACAGTTTGCCGCAACATTTCCCTTGTTTTTATTTTCATAATTTAATCCAAAGTTTTCATGTAAGCAGGTGTTTTTTTTTACAACTGAACGTGTAAACAAAAGATCGAGTCATTTTTAAAGTAGAGAGAGAATTGGCAACCTGTGTGAATTGACAGTTTGACGTCATCAAAGGAAAGCCGCTTCCTGTCAAGAAGCCATAAAGCATCACCCTTCTTGCCGATAAAATAAAATTTCTTTAATTTGTGAAGCGACATGTTTAACCAATCGCGAGTTTGTTATTCACTGTTAATCGTCCAATTATGTTTGAGCACGTGCATAGCTCCGCCTTTAAAACTGTTATGTAGAACAAAGGTGGAGTTAGCGGTCTATTGGTTATGTCAATCATTGTCATAAAAACGTGTTTACCGAGGAACTAATCAATTGTTTTGATAGTCAGATTAAAAGTACAAAGATTTGATTACAGTGATCACAGTGTGTCATCGGATTATAAGTTTGTGGATTATTACTAGCGTGGACAATTTAGTGCAAACTTTATAATAATAATTTATTAATTTGACTAACACATTTTATTTGTGAAAATGCCTCGAAAACGCCAACGCCATGCGTATGACAATATGTTTAAAATACGCGTGATAGAATTTGCAGAGCAATCAATTAATAATAGTGCCGCTGAACGCGAGTTTGCCCAAACAAAAAAAAACTGAGAATAAATATGGTTAACTAATAGTCAATAAATAAGCTATTTATTGCATAGTTATTGCCAATGCAAATCACATGCAAATGAGCTAATAAATATGCAATAAATTTGCAAAAAATTAGATCAATAAATCGGCAATAAATTGTGAATAATTTATTCATACATGATAAATGAATTGTCAATAAATAGGGTATCTAATAAATTTGCAATAAATTGGCAAAAAATTGGATCAATAAATCGGCAATATATTGTAAATAATTTATTCATACATGATAAATGAATTGTCAATAAATACGTTCAATAAACTGGCAATAAATTGGACTTAAGTACAAAGCCTATACGCAATAAATTGACAATAAATAGGGTTAACAAGTCTGCAATAAATAGTGTTGATAAACTCTGAAAACTGAAAAAAATCTGATGGAAAGTTAAATGTAACAAAGTATTAATTTGTTCCTGTATTTTTCTTTTTAAATGTATTGGTTTGTTACAGAGGTTTTTTATGCATGGGCTGTATAATAAGAAAGCGTCGTTTATGCTAATAAAAGTTCATGAACACATATTTTGAGGCCATATATATTCAGGAAAAAAGGCAATATGTCCATCATTCCACATATAATACATTACAAAGAAATATATAGCCAGTTAATGGTGGGGCATTTTACAATATATTAGATATCTGGTAAGCTATAGATACAACAACATGTAGTATTGATGATGAAATCATATGGAAGTAATTGAAGAAAAAGAATATAGCCTTTAATTGTCTGAGACCATACAGAATGGAGGGTATTTTTCGAAGAAAAATCAACATTCAAGCTTAATGATATGAAATTGTATATAAAATTAAATATATATTTCAAATATGTTTCAAAAATGTTATAGTTATACTCTTCAAATTAGGGGATCGAAATAAACGCAAAATGGTAGTGACCACAAAAATGTATGTAAAATTTATGTAACTATGTTTTTATCTTTAGAATATGAATTGTAGCTCTATAATTCTTATAAAGTAATGAAAACTTGCGCAGAGTTTTGTTTTGCGTAAATGTACATATCAGGTGCCTTTATCAATATTAGTTATTTACAATTTACATATAGTAGCCTGGTCTCTTATGAATTCCACAAAGGCAGTGAATGGAGGGAAACTAACGATATGTTTCTTCTCGTAATCGTTGGCATTGGCTGCCCAACGTTCTTAAACATTTGCTGGAAGCTTAGCTAGTATAGGGGCTAAGCCAATCGAGGTATCGTAGAACCATAGAGCTGTTGAGAACTCATTGTCTTCTTTCAAGGCACGTATTTCATTCAGCAAGTCACTAAGCTCATACCATTTTTTGAGTCTTTATAGGTCAGCTGAGCAAAAGATTCAATACGCCTTGTGATAGATTGGTGGACAATCTCCGCTTTTCCATAACGTTCATCCAGTCGAGACCATAGTTTCTCGCATGCTAAGACTGGATCTCTGCGGTACGATGATCTCAAGCTAACTGCAGGACTCGAAATTAACACTCGCATTTTGCGAGTGAAAAATACGGATTGCGAGTTAAGTTGTAAGCCACTAGTAATTTTTTGCGAGTAAAAAAAATAGTGGAAAAAAAAGTAATATTGCTAATGTGCTCGACGTTCTGAACGCTAAACCGTAGGTCATAGAACGTCCATATACCCGTATGCGGAAGCCCACACCTTGTATGTAGACTGGTATACTTATAGTACAGATACGCGGATTGTATTGGTACAGAGAAAGTTAAACAGTCTACTAATTCACACGTATTCATTGAACTTGAACAGACATGGCGTCAAAGCGAAAAATAACTAGTTTCTTTTTGCCCACAGGCGTAAATAACAATACGAAAGAAAAAGCAAAGTTAACCGTTGAGTAAAAAAAAACTAAGTTAAATTATGTTTCCAGCAAAATTTTTGAGAATGTTTTTGATTTTGCGAGTTGGTATTAAAGCTGCTTGCAATGTTTTGCAAGTAGAAAAAAAAAGTTAAATTCAAGCCCTGAACTGCGTGCTGGCAAGAACTTGGCCACTTCACAGCCAAATCCATTTCCTCAGAAGCGCTTGTATCCATCTCGAACATCACGTTCTTGAAATTCGTTTTCCGCCTTGTCACTAAATATAGTCAGTCGCGAGAAATGGCCTGCATTGTTGTCAGAGCCTTGTTTATTATGAAATATTTTGCAAGAATTCCCCAATTTTCATTAAGGCCAATTATTTTTGCGTCCACTTTTGTAATTTTTCTCTTACTGAATACCTGAACTATAATAGACATAATTTTAATATACTTTGCTTACTTAGTAGTTACCTTTTTGTTGCATCAACAATTTGATATTAAATACATTTGCAGAATAGGCCTTGACTTTGGAGAAAGTCCATCTCCCAAGAAAAGGAGGGTTGAAGTTAAACCAAGCAAGAAGGCAGATGTTGATTCATTCACTACTCGCACCTTCTATGGGAAAAGAGAGAAAACGCATTTTCCCCACTCACCTAAACGACGAAGAGCCGTTGACAAGGTTTTAGAAAAGTTGTCAGATGAAAATACAGATCCAGATAGTGATATGATAAATAAACAGGCAACAAAAGCTCATTTTGACTTTCATTCGTCTGGTTCAGCAGAGAGCGACACTGATCAGAATCACTCAGTTTTAAAACAGAGACATCAAAAACAGTCTGCCAGTACTAAGAAAGTACCTCTAAATGTTACATCAGTGAAAAAAACTGCTCAGAACAGAAAAAGCTTATTACCGAACTCTACTGGCAAATTACCAGATAATCGTTCTGTGGACCCACAGACACCAGTGTATAATGGCAAACGATTTTTTAAAACCAGAACACCCGGGTCTGCTGATCGATCATTTGGAAGAATGGTGATACAAAAAGGATTTGACATAAAGTTTATTGCCAAAAGAGGCACTTCCAAATCTTTAACTCCAAAATTGGACAAAAAAACAGGAAATACTTTTAAAAGTGCCTCCAAAACAAAATCAGTTGAGAAAGTGAAGGCTTCAGAAGCACATCCCTTTATGAAATACTCGCCTTTAAAGACTGATGGCACAGAGGCCGGTGAGGAGGTTGATAATCCTGCCCAGGACAAGGAAAACATCACTGTATTAAGCAAACAAGCTGCAGATAAGGCTGATTCTGGTGTGGACACGGCCAATTCTGCCGATATGATCAGTTCTCATGAGATAGACACGGGAATAAATAACAGTATCAGCACCGACTCTGAACAGGATGTTGGTAACATTTTTGAAGATGACGATGATGGGAGTATCTCGTTGATTTCCACCAATTTCTACAATGAAGACTGCATGGCAGGTAGTGAAGATCTGTTCTCTACTCCAGGGAGCATCATGAAGAATAACTCTGAAGATAACAGGAGTGATGTTGACCAAATGTCAGATACTGGCTTGAACACAGAGTCTCCTTCCATGTCTGAAATTACTCCTGTGTATTCCAAAACAAACAGTCCTGCAAAAAAACTGTCAGGGAATTCCAAATCAAGTCCAAGGCTTTTCCCGATTTTCATGAAAGCAGCAAGCGCATCACAAAATTCTAGTCAATCAAATAATCTGAGGTAATCCGTAATAATGTTGGATTAAATACATTATTTCAAAATAATAACAAAGGCTTTCTTAAATGCTGATTGTGTCATTTCATCAATAAATTGTATATAAGTTGTATGCTATATATTATATGTACACGTATATTGTACCCCTTAATAAAATACTTAGGACATAGAAGGAAAACATAACGACTTATAAGCTTTAAGTGTAATGCCTGTGGGCTAGTCAATTTTTGTTTACCTTTGAATTTAAACTTACCAGTAATTGAGAACCTGTTATGTTTTAGAGCGAGCACATCTCCAGGAAGCAGCAGGAGCTCCCCGGGATCTGGTGTGAACACGCCCCTGCTCAGATATGTACGCAGCAAGGACACTATGGAACAAATGACCATTGTAGGTGACTCTGTATTTGCCTATTTGGCGCCATGGTTTATATTGACACACACAATGATTATTTTGACACATGGCCTATCTAAACCTGGCTTGGGTGGTATAGGTAACATGATATCCATAAATGTGGTTGTAATTGCGCCATATAAGGCAAATGCTGTCAGTTTTATTTGTTCTTAGACAAATATGTTAAATTCAATTGTTTGCACAAATTTCACACAAAAAACAACATTAAAACTTTGGAAGTTTGGCTCGTAGTTACAACATTACCAGAATGCCCACTTTTAGCACCTGACTATCATTTAAAAGATATTTAATTGTTGTCAACCCTCAATTTTTTATACGCCCGTTTTTAAAAACGGGACGTATTATAGTTTCACACTTGGCGGGCGGCGTCCACAGCAGTGTCCCCTCTCTAATTCAAATAGTTTTCATCCGATCCTCACCAAACTTGGTCAGAAGTTGTGTCTAGACAATATCTAGGTCAAGTTCGAATATGGGTCATGCTGGTTCAAAAACTAGGTCACGGGGTCACTTAGTGCATTTCAAGGATTGAGCATGGTGTCCGCTCTCTTATTGAAGTAGTTTTCACCCGATCTTCACCAAATTTAGTCAGAAGTTGTGTCTAGATGATATGTAGGTCAAGTTCAAATATGGGTCATGCCGGGTCAAAAACTAGGTCACGAGGTCACTCAGTGCATTTCAAGCATTTAGCATGGTGTCCGCTCTCTAATTGAAGTAGTTTTCATCCAATCTTCACCTAATTTGGTCAGAAGTTGTGTCTAGATGATACGTAAGTCAAGTTCGAATATGGGTCATGCCGGGTCAAAAATGAGTTCACGAGGTTACTTAGTGCATTTCAAGCTTTTAGCATGGTGTCCGCTCTCTAATTGAAGTAGTTTTCATCCGATCTTCACCTAATTTGGTCAGAAGTTGTGTTTAGATGATATGTAGGTCAAGTTCAAATATGGGTCATGCAGGGTCAAAAACGAGGTCATGAGGTCTCTTGGTGCATTTCAAGCATTTAGCATGGTGTCCGCTCTCTAATTGAAGTAGGTTTTCATCCGATCTTCACCTAATTTGGTCAGAAGTTGTGTCTAGATGATATGTAGGTCAAGTTCGAATATGGGTCATGCCGGGTCAAAAACGAGGTCACGAGGTTACTTAGTGCATTTCAAGCATTTAGCATGGTGTCCGCTCTCTAATTGAAGTAGTTTTCATCCGATCTTCAACTTATTTGGTCAGAAGTTGTGTCTAGATGATATGTAGGTCAAGTTCAAATATGGGTCATGCAGGGTCAAAAACGAGGTCATGAGGTCACTTAGTGCATTTCAAGCAATTAGCATGGTGTCCGCTCTCTAATTGAAGTAGTTTTCATCCGATCTTCACCTAATTTGGTCAGAAGTTGTGTCTAGATGATATGTAGGTCAAGTTTAAATATGGGTCACGCCGGGTCAAAAACGAGGTCACAATGTCACTTAGTGCATTTCAAGCATTTAGCATGGTGTCCGCTCTCTAATTGAAGTAGTTTTCATCTGATCTTCACCGAATTTAGTCAGATGTTACGTCTAAATGATATCTAGGTCAAGTTCAAATATGGGTCATGCCGGGTCAATAACTAGGTCTCAAGGTCACTTAGTGCATTTCAAGCATTGAGCATGGTGTCCAAAACCTTCGAGCGGGCGTATCTTGTGAAAGTTTGGCACTCTTGTTTGTTAATTGACAAAACTACAATATACTTCAGGGCTCTCGGAAACGCTTAATCAAGCGTATTTGTACGCATAAATTAAAAAAATGATGCCTATTTGAAACCAATTGAGAGTCCCCAGGATGCAAGTTTTTTAATAACTGGGATCTTCAAGTCAATCCATTATCAAACAAAACCTGTGAAGCAAATTTATTTCCTCACACCTGTTTAAAATTGAATTAATCAATATTTCTAAATCGTTGTTTTCCCACATCTCATCCTCTAGGGAGCAAAGCCCTGATGCTTTATCTGACAGTATGAGCATGCTTACAGTAATGTAGTATTGATTAATGCTGTTTGAAATATCCACGTGCTGATGTGTTACAAAATTAAGGTAACTTCCTAGAAACTTGCCCCTCAAAGACCTTTGATGTCTGCCAACACCATTCACAACTTGCAGTATTTTTCAGGCATAGGTTTAATTGATGTCATCTGGTAACACTGTTGTTATTGTCAAAGACTTTTGTATTTAACTGGTTTTATTGTTGTTTCAAATGGAAATATCATTGCAGGGTAATGATAATGTTTTGTTTACAAAAAAAAGAAAATGTATATAAGTGGGGTATGTATGGAAATATATTAAGCACTTTTATGCACACTTGCCTTAAAAGAGTTGTTTATTTTGTTTTTTTCTACATGATATTTTATTCAAGAAACAATAAAGAGAACATAATGAGTGGGATTCCTAATGTACATTTTGAACTTGGGGTTTTAATAATGAAACCAACATTTATATTATTTATTATTTTATATTTATTCTTTATTTAAATGGATTTTTTGCTGAAAATTTGAAGATGTTTGCAATATTGATTGGGACTCCTATTTTTTCCTTTTGGACTCCTTCTTTTTCCAAGTAAGGAGTCCAAGGACTCCTGTTTTAAATTCCTAGTGAGACCCCTGTACTTATTTATTGTGGGCCTGAACATTGTAGTACTTGATGCATTACAAGTGTCCTATACTATTTATTTCCCTGCACCAGCAAAATATGTCAAAGGCGCAAGTTTTTTTGTTGTTGTTTTTTTATTTAAAAAAATTATTTTACCGAGTGTTTGTAAAAGAAAACCTGTCTAATATGCACTAAATATATATATATATTAAAACTTTGTAAAAGATTTTAAAAATAAAATTTACCATGTAATGCGCCTCTAACCTAGAATAAAGTGTGTTTTAGTGAGACATATCCTTGGTTGATGTTTCAGGATGCGGGTCAGGTGCGCCGGTATGGGGCGACCCAGTGTGAGGTGTGTGGTATGGTGTACACCCAGTCTGAGCCTGCAGACGAGACCATGCACCTCAAGTTCCACCAGAGCCTCCTCAATGTCCTCAAGTTCCCGGTAGAGTATTTACCGCTTCTTAATACTCCTGTTGGGTTTGTGCTATTTGGTTTATAAAAAAGTATTTTTAAAAACCTGTTAAAAAAATGAGGCATTATGTTGGAACAGCGGTGGAAGGCAGGAGGTGTCCAGGAGTACGATGTCCGCTTATGAACTCACAGTTCCAATTGGATCATCCTGAAACTTTGTGATATGTTTGTTGGCATAATTATTTGCTCAGCTCAATAACGAGCCAGATTACTAGAAGCACTTCTGAAATATGGCTCTGAAAATATATAACAAAAAAACACGTAACTCTGTCAGCTCTCTAGCTAACAAGTTTGTACATAGGATCATAATTAAACTGATTGATAATGTTTGTTGGCATTATTTTGCTGTGAAGTACTTTAAATTCTCAGCAATAGAGCCTGAAGCACTTCTGAATTATGGCCCTTGAATCATCATTAAATCATTATTGTCTAATCTATTACTCAAATAGTTGCAGATATAATCCTTTTATCATAAAACGTGATAGATGTAACCTAGATCTCAACTTAAGTGCATTTTGTGACATGTTGTTACTCTTGTTAACCATGTTTTCAATACATTCGAAAATCCTTTTTATTGTCCCCTACCGGTGAAACCAGAGGGGACTTATTGTTTGCGCTCCGTCTGTCTGTGTGTCAGTCCGTCACACTTTTCTGGATCCTGCAATAACTTTTAAAGTTCTTAATATTTTTTCATGAAACTTAAAACATGGATAGATGTCAATATGGAGATTATGCACGTCATTTCATTTTGTTCCTATGTCGAGAATTCTGGTTGCTATGGCAACAAATTAATTTTTTTTTTTTTACTGACAATGGTGTAGTTTCACTGGTAGGGGACCATATTGCTTGGCAATTTCTTGTTTGTTAAGGGTATGGCAGGGTTAGTTGGGGTGGGGGGGGGGGGGGGCCTGCCAAATATGACAGTGTTTTTTTTTCACCTATTGGGGCTTGGACTGGGTCCCTTAGGATTAGGAAAAATTATGTTGTTTTCACTCAAATTGGGAAATGACCCTGCCCCAGATAATTATTTGGGAAATACAGTTTTCACCCATTGATTTTGAAAAATAGGATGATTCCATTCTTGAAATAGGGTAAAGTGAGTTATAAAAATGCATACCTTAAAATCATTGCTGGTTTACTTCTGTTGAAGCTGCACACTTGTATTTATTCAATTAAACTGTAAACTATCATAATTAACTTTAATAAACTGATGTTTCATAACATCTTTAATCCTTGAAACTGATATACTGGTACAGACGCTTTGCAAATACATGCACAATTAGTGACGGATTAAGTTTGTTGTTGACCCCAGATATTGGTTGTTTACCCCTGCAGTTTGTTGTTAACCCCTGTGGTTGGTTGTGTTACAGGGATGGAAGAAAGAGAGAACAGTACAGGAGTATCTGGAGACAGGATCTCGGGTCATCGTGGTCAAGGCAGAGGATCCAAAATACGCTAAAAAGAAGGTATTTGTGTACATGTATCAACCATTGTTACAGCTAGTTAATGTTGCTTAGGTGAAATTTTATTTTGAACTGAAATAAGAATTTGAATTCAATAAAACCTTTCTTAACTCAATACAGCGAAAACCTTATCTTTTGTCTAAATTTAAGAATGACAGTGTCCTTTGTCATTAATATGTTTGAATGACATCCTTTCCTTTATTGTATGTGTATGGTCCGTGTCACTAAAATTAGGCAGCAATTTTCCTGGCATGAATCCCATTTAAAGTTTAGTCCATGAATAAGATTGGTTGCAATGGCAACCCAAGAAGGGCTTAATTGGCAAAACCTCAAGCTGTGATATTTTGTATGAAACTTTGCATAGTGTACATCACCATATGTGTACCTTTGCATAGTGTACATCACCATATGTGTACCTTTGCACAGTGTACATTGCTATGTGTGTACCTTTGCATAGTGTACATCACCATATGTGTACCTTTGCACAGTGTACATTGCTATGTGTGTACCTTTGCATAGTGTACATCACCATGTGTGTACCTTTGCACAGTGTACATTGCTATGTGTGTACCTTTGCATAGTGTACATTGCTATGTGTGTACCTTTGCATAGTGTACATCACCATATGTGTACCTTTGCATAGTGTACATCGCTAAGTGTGTTCATGCAGGTAGAGGACATCCTGAAGGTGATGGGTCAGGAACTGGGCTATGCAGAGGCCAGCATGGGCTTCAAGGAAGATCACATGGTACATAATAGACCACTGCAAAAAGTGATTCACACATTTTAAGGATTTTGTTGTAATACTTGTCTTTTGCACATGGATATAAATTTAGATTATGTCGAGTAGATATGAAAATAATAAACTAAAAACAACATTTTTTCATGACAAAGTTTTTGAGCAATGCCCACAGTCTATGCGCAGACTTTTTTCCGGGAACATTTTAGTCCGTGTCACATGTAGTTTGGTTCTCCAATTAAATATTTATACTTGTATTCTAAAATTGTCAATAGAAATATTTAGAAAAAACAATAGTGGCCATTTTTCTTTGTATGGTAAGTGGTTAGTGAGAACTGCTTCTTTAAAAAAAATATTGACACGCCACTGGAATGTAGGTGGGCACTCGGTTGCATCTTACTAACTATTCTAGGTAAGTGATGGATTGTGGGTGTATTTCAGGCGTTCCTCTACATATCTGACAACAGGAAGGTGGAGGGTTGCTGTGTGTGCCAGCCTATCCAAGAGGTCATATACATATATCTTGTATAACTCAAATAGTTGCATTGACCTTGGTCTACAACTTTTTATGCTCCCCCTTTATGTGAAGCTTAACTACCAAGAGGAGATGTGCATATTATCAGCGGGTTCTGGTCGGATGATTTTTCACAGAGTTATGGCCCTTTGAAATTTTCCATTAACTGTACATATAGTGCAATTCTTGTCCGGGCTATTTCTCAGCAACTAATGACCGGTATTCAATGAAACTTTATGGAGAGCTTCACTACCAAGAGGAGATGTGCATATTATCAGCGGGTTCTGGTCGGATGATTTTTCACAGAGTTATGGCCCTTTGAAATTTTCCAATATATATATATATAGTGCAATTCTTGTCCGGGCTATTTCTCAGCAACTAATGACCAGAATTCAATGAAACTTTATAGAAAGCTTCTCTACCAAGAGGAGATGTGCATATTATCAGCGGGTTCTGGTCGGATGATTTTTCACAGAGTTATGGCCCTTTGAAATTTTCCATTAACTGTACATATAGTGCAATTCTTGTCCAGGCTATTTCTCAGCAACTCCTGACCGGAATCAATGAAACTTAATGGGAAGCTTCACTACCAAGAGGAGATGTGCATATTATCAGCGGGTTCTGGTCGGATGATTTGTCACAGAGTTATGGCCCTTTGAAATTTTATATAAAAAAATTCTTGTCCCCCCAACTACTGTGCCCTCAAGACGTTTCCTTTTATCTGAATATATAGTGCAATATTGTGACAAAAAAAACCTTTGGGGAGCATCACCTGTCTCCGACGGTTTCTTGTACTTCAAAGTGACCAAAACTAACACAAATATTGTCTTAGCAGGTCAAGATCAAATATTTTATTTCATTAATTTATTAACAAGTAATTTACAATAATGGTAACTGTTGCTTCATGTTACATTTACATGTATATTTTTATGCCCCCGGTAGGGTGGCATATAGCAGTTGAACTGTCCGTCAGTCAGTATGTCAGTGTGTATGTCAGTCTGTCTTTCCGTCCGAAAAAACACTTTAACGTTGGCCATAACTTTTGCATTATTGAAGATAGAAACTTGATATTTGGCATGCAAGTGTATCTCATGAAGCTGCACATTTTGAGTGGTGGAAGTTCAAGGTCAAGGTCATCCTTCAAGGTCAAAAAAAAATAAAAATTAAAAGTGGCGTTCCCATGAAGCTGCACATTTTGAGTGGTGGAAGGTCAAGGTCATCCTTCAAGGTCAAAGGTCAAAAAAAAAATTATTTCAAGGCGGGCAAAAGTGGGGCATTGTGTTTCTTACGAACACATCTCTTGTTTATTTGCTCACCTCAGCACATATTGTCAGGGCTGGCTTTTGTGATCATCTTTCCAGGAGTTATTCAGCCAGACTAATACAAATGTGTGTGTGGGGGGTGGGGGGGGGGGGGGCTTATTAGGGCAGGGTGACCTCTTTGGTGAAAAATCATTGCATGGTAAACTTGCAAATTGTAAGTGACCTAATATTGCTGTTACCACTTAAGTTCTTGTATCCAGTCATTCATCCAGAATAATTTCCTGCATATGGTCTTTCTGAAATATTATTTGATGTTAATATTAAGTTATACTGTTTTGTTATGTAATTCTTTCAAAATTGTCAATAGCCAATTGAACGCATGGAATCATTCTGGATTGAACACATATACAAATTAAACGGGGACAAACAAAGCTGACACATATTTTAAAGGGTGGGGCATACAAATCAAAGAGGATATTTTAACAGGTTGGGTTATACAAATGAAAGGGGCCGGGGGCCACCCAAGCTATTCTGCTTTAGCTGCGTCCCTAGTCTTTTGTCCATTGTGTATTGTCTGTCGTCAATTTTTTACCATGTGAACACTTTATAGAGGCCACATTTATTGCCCAGCCTTTATTGAATTTTATAAGAATATTTGTGGGAATTATATCACAACAGCTTTCAGTTCTAGGTCACCTAGGGTCACAAATATTATGACTAGGTAAAGTTAAAGGATTGTGAACACCATTTTTCAATCTTTGCTCATTATATCAAAATCCATTTATAATTCATAAAAAAAGATAAGCTAATTTTGCTCATCATAGCAAACTTTTCTAATAGCTTTTGTATGAAGTGAAATGTCCATAATCAAAATTTGGTCCAAACATTAAAGTTTGTCGATCTGATATCTCGAGCGAGTATATTATTGGTCATGTGGGGTCAAAAACTAGGTCAGTTCATCAACTTACTGCGTGAAAAGACAGGAGAAAATGTTGGAAAACACTTACCAATCATTATGGAACGTGCTAACGAGATTTTTTTGTTCTGTTGATATTTATGCCCAGTTAGAAAATGAAGTCTGTTTAATACATTCCTGCAAGTAGTGGAACTGGTTTCCTTCTGTGACTTAATATTTAATCGCTAAAAAGAAATCACATTTACCCAATCATTTCAAATCTTGCTCGGCACATGTGTTCTTATGGTAATAATTTCTTAGGGGAGTTTGACCATTGTCCTTAACTATCTGACTACCAGGAAGTGCTGCTTCCTTGTATGACATGAAAATAATGTGTACCAGATTTTTATTCCATGATTTCAAATAGACCAACCAGGAGCCATCTTCTTTGTCTAAGTTTCAAACTTACTCAATACAAGATTTTCAATACAATATATTTCCAGATAAAATCTGTTTCATAAGAGGTAAAATAGCCAAGTAAGAAGTAATAAGTTTAAAGTCACATTTATTACAAAAACATCTCAAAAGCAGATTAGTAAAGTTTGTCTTGTTCTTAGGTGAGAGCCCCAGGCCCTTTTTCCACCAGATCAATATAGCCATATTAAATTTATATTATTATATGTTAAGGCAGATACTTAAGTATGTTTATTGACTATATGACCAGGCCTACCACTTAAAACTGGCTAAGTTTCCTCAGCTGAATAGTTGTGCCATGGTTATATTTGTACACAGGCATGGTCAATAGAATTACAAAAATGTATAATATAGCAAATTTCACCGTCTACTGCCTACTATTAAACAGTGAATAAAATACTTGCATGGAACACTCTTTGCAAAAATCATCATTTCTGGAAAAGTAAGTAAGTTATAAAAAACAACAATGTTGGAGTAAATGGTTATTTTGTAAAATGAGTATTTGTATGATAAGAATGATGGGGGTATATTGTTTTTGGCCTGTCTGTCATTGTAAGTGTCTGTCTGTCTGTCATTGTAAGTGTCTGTCACAAACTTTAACCTTGGTTAAACTTTTGCAATATTGAAGATAGCAACTTGATATTTGGCATGCATGTGTATCTCATGGAGCTGCACATTTTGAGTGGTGAAAGGTCAAGGTCATCCTTCAAGGTCAAAGGTCAAATATATGGCTTCAAAGCGGCGGAATAGGGGGCATTGTGTTTCTGACAAACACATCTCTTGTTTTTCTCTTATTTTACTTGTACATGTGTGGGAAATCAATTGCAAACATAAAACTTTGACTGCATATTTTCATAGCCCACTGTGTGCCAGTCTTTACCATAGATGTCTGTTGTTGCAGGGCTACCGGGTGATTGTGGAGTCCCAGGCCTCCTCTGGCAGCCATCAGTCAGCCCAGCGCCCCTGGTACTGCAGTGAGACCCCTGAGCGCGCCATGCTTGGGGTCAGCCGTATCTGGGTCCATAGTCAGGCACGCAGGAAAGGCATTGCAACCAAACTGCTCGACTGTGTTCGGTATGCTAGGATCAGTTTCATAGATTCCTTGTATAGACATGGGGGAAAATCAATCAAAAACAAAGACTTTAAAGATGCTCACTATATTTTATCCTTGTAAATAATGTAATGAAGATCTGAAATAACTATTTCACAATAATGCTAGACCAGAAGAACGATTTTCATTAGCAAAACAGTCCAACTTGAAGGAAAACAACATTTAATGGGTAAACTTTTACTCCGTTGTTTATACCGAATGTAAAGAGTATAATCTACATAAAAAACGTGTTGCTCCTTTCCCTTTCAGCCAATGGTCCATGTATGGCACACAAATACCCAAGAGCATGCTGGCGTTCTCAGATCCCACCAACGATGGCAAAGTGCTTGCCACCAAGTACACTGGCACTTCCAAGTTCCTCGTCTATAAGTACCAATAAGTAATCCAGCCTTGGCTTAGAACAATGTTTGAAGAGACGTAATTGGCTGTATACTGACTTAAACAAAATGTGTGATGATAGTTTTTTCAAAATGTCACATTTGCAATTGCTCGATTGATTTGTTGAAATTTCGAAACTGAACTGGTTCAGCCTTGGTATATTCCATGTTTGTCTTAATGTGTAATGTTTAAAAAAAACATAGGATGTATTATTACAGAATAACACATGGGATAACAGTTGATATGGTTATTTTTTGCTTTCAGACTATTTTATTTGTATTGGCTGTATTTTTTTAATAAAGCCTTTTGGTTGTGAACCTACAATTAATTGGAAAATCTGTTTATGTATGGGTGGTAAACAAACGACAACAATATCATATTTTAAGAATGTTTGCATAATCGTTATTACATGTATTAAGCTGGCCTTAGGCTTGCTTCTGTATTCACTTACTGAACATTATTGATGAAATATTGTAGGATTTTACAACTTGTGTCAGCTCCTGTAAGGTTTTCTTTTCAGTTGTGTAGATTGATTATTTACCCAAATCATGAAAATTAATGTCTGAGATAGTCTATTTACACTTTAATTGGTGCCTGGGTATAACCTTGGTAAATGTTTGTTCCAAAATAAATAGAACTATACTTACGCTTTCTGGGTCATTTAAAGGGCTACTTACCATTGCCTATATACCTGCCAAGTAGCAGAATATTTTTCTGTTCTTTGAATTTTTAGGTTTATTATTAAGTTTATTATCTACTTCATTTACTCAATTAATTCTTCTTCAGGGTTTGTATAAGGTCTCTGGCCAAGGCCCTTAACTCTGGAAAGATGTTGCAAAGAATGCCTATGTCCGTCTGCAGCATTTAGCTGGTAGACACTCTGAAGCCTCAAATGTTTGTGAAACTTGGTCAGAACATTCATCTCAATGATATCACCACAGAGTTGAAACCAGTTTTACTCCGTGCCTGGCTGTGGGGCCAGTAGACTGATATGGCTGGTCTCATTTTACCCAGCCGTCACAAAATTTGGTTAAAACATTTGAATATCTTGACCAAGTTGGCAAATGTTACCACTATTTAAAAGCAGGGAATGGCTCTGTCCTTATATGTTGTCAAACACTGCATTTTAACCAAACATCTTGTTAAAAACATTTGTTAGTTTTTTTCTTGACATCCGGTAAAAGGCATTTTCAATTGTTTAATGTCAAATAATTACATGTATTATTAACTACCATTTCAATATTGTATGCTCATTTTGAAGGTGCATGATGAGCAGCCCAGGGCCCTCTTGTATATGTAAACGTGCGTGCTTTTAATCAATATGGATACGTTGGTTTGCAAGCCTCGTGTGAAGATTGAATTATATATTTATTAATCTATAAAGATAGATTCAGTACTTTGTTTTTGCTAATTTGTATTTGTTTTGATATCAAATAAAATTTGAAATGTATTGCTGTTTGTTGAACTAATGAGACAACTATTGGCGTGAAATGCCGGTCAAATAAACAGTGTGCTATGGTGAAGGTCTTCATTATTTTAAGTTGCCAGGGCTAGGACATCAACTGTTACCCCATACTTATATCTATTTATCGACTAGTTAAAGAAATAACATTCTAACTGGAGGTGTACGTACATAAACCAATAAATAATAAATACAGTAAAATAATAGCTTTATCATAATAATAAAGTTTAAAAGTGTTTATAACTTAAAATGTATGCACGATTGTCAACATATCTTGGTCAAGACTGAGTAAACACTGACAACTTTCAACCTATTAAGTTCAAAACCATATAAATGTCATTTGGAATTAAAACAAGAGGGCCTGAAAGGCCCAAAGTTGCTCACCTGAGAACCAAAGAAACTGACCTGTTCTGTGCAACCCAATATGTCATTAGAACAAAATGTTCTTACCAACTTTCATGACTAGTGAACACCCTGGCAGCCACGTTTTTAAACAGACCAGAACCATTTTCATACACATCCAAGATATCATTTAAACAAATATACTGACAAAGTTTCATGAAGATTCATAAGTCCATATAAGGAAAAATGCCCGGCCCACTGGTGGCCATGTTTATCAAGCAACTGGAACCATTTTCCAACTTGTCCACAATATCATTGGGACAAATCTGACAAAGTTTCATGATGATCGTACAATAAATAAGGCTTCTAGAGTGTTGACAAGGTTTTACTATAGCTAAGGAAAAATGCCAAGCCCCCTTGGCGGCCATGTTTTTCCACCAACCGGAACCATTTTCGAACTCATCCAAGATATCATTTGGACAAATCATCTGACCAAGTTTCATGATGATCGGACAATAAATGTGGCATCTAGAGTGTTAACAAGGTTTTACAAAAGCATGATATATAGCCGTATAAGGAAAAATGCCCCGCCCCCTGATGGCCATGTTTTTTAAGCAACCGAAACAATTTTCGAACTCATTCAAGATATCATTAGGACAAATCTTCTGACCAAGTTTGATGAAGTCGGAAAATAAATGTGGACTCTAGAGTGTTACCAAGGTTTTACTATAGACATAAGGAAAAATGCCCCGCCCCCTGGCGGCCATGTTTTTCCACCAACCGGAACCTTTTTTTAACTTATCCAAGATATCATTGGGATGAATCTTCTAACCAAGTTTCATGAAGATCGGACAAGAAATGTGGCCTCTAGAGTGTTAACAATATTTTACTATAGCCATATAAGGAAAAATGCCCCGCCCCTTGGCAGCCATGTTTTTCAAGCAAACGTAATTATTTTAGAACTCGTCCAAGATATCATTGAGACCAATCTTCTGACCAAATTTCATGAAGATTGGACAATAAATGTGGCCTCTAGAGTGTTCACAAGGTTTTACTATAGCCATATAAGGAAAAATACCCCGCCCCTTGGCAGCCATGTTTTTCAAGCAAACGTAACCATTTTCGAAGTCATCCAAGATATCATACAGACCAATCTTCTGACCAAATTTCATGAAGATTGGACAATTAAAGTGGCCTCTAGAGTGTTAACAAGGTTTTACTATAGCCATATAAGGAAAACTTCCCCGCCCCCTGGCGGCCATGTTTTTTCACCGATCTGGACCATTTTCAAATTCGTCCGAGATATCAATGAAACCAATGTTTTGACCAAGTTTCATCATGATTGGGCAAAAATTGTGACTTCAAGAGTGTTCACAAGGTTTCTCTATAGCCATATAAGGAATACTGCCCCGCCCCGTGGCGGCCATGTTTTTTAACGGACCGAAACCATTTTTGAACTCAACCAACATATCATTTAGACAAACATTTTGACAAAGTTACATGAAGATTGGGCATCATGTGACTACAGTGTTCACAAGGTTTTTCTTTTTTTTGACCTAGTGACCTAGTTTTTGACCCAGTTTCGAACTCAGTCGAGGTATCAATGGGACAAATGTTCTGACCAAATTTCATGTAGTTCAGACAATAAATGTGAGTGTTCACAAGGCAAAATGTTGACGACGCACGACGGACAAAAGGCGATCACAAAAGCTCACCATGAGCACGTTGTGCTCAGGTGAGCTAAAGAAAAAAATTGTGTTTTAAAATAGTTAAATTTCCCTTTCCCACATAGAAATGTTTTTTGACGCATTTGTAGTCCCATAGAAAGTTACAATAAATTAAATACCTTTCTTACTAAATTCAAGTTTTAAAGGCTTCATTTCAAACCCTAAGATACTGATGAGCATCAAACAGCATAAAACCTGAACAGACTGCGAGTAAATCGCAGGCTGTTCTGGTTTTATGCTGGCTGCAAAAGCCATTTTCACTTTGCTTCTAATGGGGGAAATGGTTAAATCAAATACTTAATTGAATCACTATGAATGTTGCCCTGTTATTATATTATTTAATAACACTTTGTTATAGAGGAAGTTTATAAGATGCATTTTGAGCAACTACTTATAATTAAGAAAAAAATGTTTTCATTATACTATTCATATTTCCTGTAATTTAAGGACCAACAATCTTGTAAATTGGTAAACAAATAACAGGCCACTCATTTGTCAATTGGTCTTATTTTAAGGACAATAAATGTGTCAATGACATCTACAATAAAACCTTCACTAGAGAGAAATTTTGTGTGAATCATTCCTTTTTATATTTCTATACGTTTAGATTGTTAACAGTTAAGTGATTGTTCAGTATGTTAACTGGTTCATCTGTTGCATCCCTATAATAAACGTATTAACTTCATCAAACATTCTGCAATACATTAGACTTGTGTGAAAATTAGTGTACATGTATATTGTTTTGAGGAAGGTTTAATATATCGGCTGTATATAAGAGCTCTTATAACATTATTTGATTGTCGAAGAGTGGCGTCCATTGTCAAAAATGCCATGCGATGTATAATACTTATTTAAAAGTGAGTTCAGGACCAAGACAGTGTGTGTCTCGTGTCCTCAACAAAGCTATTTTAATATTGCACAATGAATGCATTTTTATTTTATGCTTTCCTATGGTTTATAGAGAAATATTGGGGATTTAAACTTGGTATTTGGGTTTCCATTAGTGAATAGATCTACTTTGAAATGGCATTGCTATTTTGATGTTGTGTGACTATACCTGCACAATGTTACAGTTTAACCCTTTAAAGTCTAAACATTCCAGTGTTAAAGCATAAGATAAAGGGTAAATTTGTCAGTATCAGGGGATTATCAAGTTTCACTCAAGGTGTAAAGATAATCAACTGGAACCAATTTGTGAATTAAAATCAGTAATCTACAACCACCATCATAAATACTTGAAATATTCAGGACAAGCTGTAGTATCACAAAATTTGACCCCATGTGTGAACTTGACACTTGAGCCTTGCTAATGGGTCTTGCATTTGTCATGCCAGATGGATATTGCATTTGTCATGCCAGATGGGTCTTGCATTTGTCATGCCACCTGCACATGATACACATTTGTTGCAACTTATTTTAGAATTGCATAATGAATGGTGAAGTAATTCTCCATACTGGCCACGGTGTAAATTAATTCTAACTTGGACCACTGTGACCCTGATATATGATCTAGAGACATGGGTCTTGTCAGTGCAATACCATTTCCACATCTTTAACATTCAAGGAAAGTGATTTTTAGCTCGGCTGTTTTCGGAGAAAACCTGAGGTATTGTCATAGCCAGCTTGTCGTTATGTCGTCCGCGTTGTGCTAAAACCTTAACATTTTGTTAACCTTTTTAACATTGGCTCTTAAATCAAAGTGCTTCCACCTACAACTTTGAAACTTCAAATGTAGCTTGACAAGTTCTACACATCAAATCCATTATTTGGTCACTAGGTCAAAGTCAATGTGACCTCTAAAAAAAAAATTCTTACAAGCTTTCATTTATTCAAAAATGCACCCGCAGCCGAGCATTGGCACCCGTTATGCGGTGCTCTTGTTACATTGCATGATAAGTTACGATGCAGACAAGATTGGAGGCACACACATGCACATTAATGCAACAAACAGTTGTGACAACAATATCAAGTTTACTGCTGGCTGGTTGGACTAAAACTTAGTGAATGAAGTTTCAATAAATTTACATATGATATTATTCATATTTATTGATGTATGTTTATATCAAGAATTATTCCAAGTCTTCTAAAAATGTTCATTAATTATTGTTTAAATAAATATAGACTATATAAACAAAAGGAAATATCCAAGTTTGGCCATGTTATTTAAACTCCTCCCAAGCTATAGTTGTAAGCATAAGTTTCCATTAATCCTATATTACTAACATAAATATGCAACATTATCCAAGCCATGTTACACACAAAATGCAGGCACTGTTTTTTCAAACCCTTAACATGATGTTCCTAACGTGTACTATATTAGTGTGACCTTTGGGTAATATTGCAGTCTAATTAAATGTATGTTTTCTGTTGGACAACCAATATAATTACCACAAAGACATATTTGAAGTTAAATGTCTTTAATTGTTATAAAGTATATGTGAATTAAAAGATGAATATTTATTAAGACAATAAATGTTACCAAGCCAAGAAAATACATTCTTAACTTTTCATAATTAATTTAGGTCAATATAACATTACAAGCAAGAGAGTGGAACCATTTTCTAATTCACGAAAATACTATTAGAACAAAAGTTATAATCAAGTTTTATGAAGATTTGACTATAAATGTGACATGATAAGTTAACAAGGTTTTACAATAGCCATTTAAGGCAAATTGACCCACCAGCTGGTGGCCATGTTTTTTCAACAAACCAGAACCATTTCTGATCTCAGCTGAGATACATGTTAAGACAAAGTTACTTGAAGATTGCACCATAAATGTGACTTAGAGATAGTAAATAACTTTATACTAAAGCATGTCTCTTTACAGATCGGACCCATTCTCAAACTTGGCCAAAATATAAATTACAAAACTCCTGACCAAGTTGCATGCAGACAGAAGTTTCATTGTGACTTTCAGAGCATTAACAAGATTGAACTAAGGCCAGATAAGAAAATCGACCATGTTCTGCCAGGTCTCATGACCATTCAAGAACAAATTTGACATCTAGAATGTTCATAAGCTTTACCCTTTTATTTGAACCTAGTTACCTAGTTTTTGACCTCTGGTGACCCAGTTTGGAACTCTGCCAATATATCATTAGGACAAATGTTCTGAAAAAGATCGCTGTGGCGTAGTGGACATGGTGTCCGCCTAGCGATCGGGAGGTCATGGGTTCAATCCACACTGTGGGAGCGTTCTTTACATCTCCCCCATAGACACCAAGAAACGGACTCTAGAGCGTTTCATATAAGCTTACTGACCTATAGAGGGTTCACAAAGTATATTGACGCAAGACGGAAAGCTGATCACAAAAACTACCAATTATCAATTTGTGTTAAGGTTAACTTACAAAAAAGTGGCACAATTCCATTTATTATGGCATGCAAGGAGCACGGAACTTTGTCATTGACATCACACAATGACACAGAACACATTTGTGAAGGTTCAGTTAAATACCTGTAGAGAAGAAAAAGTGATATGAAGATGTTGCAGGTTTACCTTAATCAAAAGCATTACGCTGATGCCGAAGCCAACATTTGGGTAAGAAGTATAGCTCAGACTAGCAAAACAACAGAACAAAGACTTAATGAAGAATGTTACATTTATTTCATACCAGTTTATCATCTTAACACAAACACTTTTCTGATCATATCTAAAATGTAAAGATACCTGCATATAAACCAAATGCTTCAAAAACACCATTAAACTCTTCCTAGAAATCTGACCATAATCCAAGCTTGGAAAAACTGACATCGACCTCATTAGATCAAAAATGTTTTCTGTTTATGGCAATTATCTTTTAGTTACATATAAACATCTTTTAGTTACATATAAACATCTTTTTTAATATACAATTTATAGCAATTTCCATGTAACAAACAACCATAATCAGAGACTTACAGCAATAATTTAATCGCTGGTATCAAGTAAATGTGAACCCTTCAAGTCAAAATTTGAAACAAAGACACATGAAAAAGTTTAAGTTTATTTTGTTAGAAACACAAATTTTTAAATAACAGCTAAAATCTACACAAGTTGTTGTAGGACTTTTTTTTGTTAATTGAGACACGATTTCCAAAACTAAAAAAAAAGAAACAGATTTTTGACAATAACTACAAAAAAAACCAGGATTGCTGTGCCAAGTAAATTAAGCTTAATACGAAATGTTCCAACAACAGCTTTGAGACACCGTCCAATAAGCCAAAACAAGATTGCACTAGAAAGCACCCAGCACTATACATCTACATCTTTGATGACCCTGTCCGTGTTGCAGTGTATGCAGTCCTATCTGGAGGGGATTGAGAGGGGTTCAGTTGTTCTTGGAGAAGTAGGTCTTGGAGCCCTTCACGTCCGGCACGATTGTGTCACTGCCAGGCTTCCAGTTGGCTGGGCACACTATAACACAGGGAATATTACAATATATTCATTGGAAATAAAGGCCTGAAAGATGGGATACAACATAACCAACATAACTAGTGGAAATATATGCCTGAAAGATGGGACACAACATAACCAACATAACTAGTGGAAATATATGCCTGAAAGATGGGACACAGCATAACCAACAGAACTAGTGGAAATAAAGGCCTGAAAGATGGGACACAACATAACCAACATAACTAGTGGAAATATATGCCTGAAAGATGGGACACAACATAACTAGTGGAAATATATGCCTGAAAGATGGGACACAACAAACCAACAGAACTAGTGGAAATAAAGGCCTGAAAGATGGGACACAACATAACCAACAGAACTAGTGGAAATAAAGGCCTGAAAGATGGGACACAACATAACCAACAGAACTAGTGGAAATAAAGGCCTGAAAGATGGGACACAACATAACCAACAGAACTAGTGGAAATAAAGGCCTGAAAGATGGGACACAACATAACCAACAGAACTAGTGGAAATAAAGGCCTGAAAATGGGACACAACATAACCAACAGAACTAGTGGAAATAAAGGCCTGAAAGATGGGACACAACATAACCAACATAACTAGTGGTAATATAGGCCTAAAAGATGGGACACAACATAACCAACATAACTAGTGGAAATATATGCCTGAAAGATGGGACACAACATAACCCACATAACTAGTGGAAATATAGGCCTAAAAGATGGGACACAGCATAACCAACAGAACTAGTGGAAATAAAGGCCTGAAAGATGGGACACAACATAACTAGCGGTAATATAGGCCTGAAAGATGGGACACAACATAACCAACATAACTAGTGGAAATATATGCCTGAAAGATGGGACACAGCATAACCAACATAATGGTGGAAATATATGCCTGAAAGATGGGACACAGCATAACCAACAGAACTAGTGGAAATAAAGGCCTGAAAGATGGGACACAACATAACCAACATAACTAGTGGAAATATATGCCTGAAAGATGGGACACAACATAACCAACATAACTAGTGGAAATATATGCCTGAAAGATGGGACACAACATAACCAACAGAACTAGTGGAAATAAAGGCCTGAAAGATGGGACACAACATAACCAACAGAACTAGTGGAAATAAAGGCCTGAAAGATGGGACACAACATAACCAACAGAACTAGTGGAAATAAAGGCCTGAAAGATGGGACATAACATAACCAACAGAACTAGTGGAAATAAAGGCCTGAAAGATGGGACACAACATAACCAACATAACTAGTGGTAATATAGGCCTAAAAGATGGGACACAACATAACCAACATAACTAGTGGAAATATATGCCTGAAAGATGGGACACAACATAACCCACATAACTAGTGGAAATATAGGCCTAAAAGATGGGACACAGCATAACCAACAGAACTAGTGGAAATAAAGGCCTGAAAGATGGGACACAACATAACTAGCGGTAATATAGGCCTGAAAGATGGGACACAATATAACCAACAGAACTAGTGGAAATATAGGCCTGAAAGATGAGATATGACAAAACAAACAGAACTAGTGGAAATATATGCCTGAAAGATTGGATTCCAAATACCCAACAGAACTAGTGGAAATATACGACTGAAAAATGGGATACAACTTAATCAACAGAACTAGTGGAAACAAGCAAATTTGTTGAATTGATATCCCTTGCAAACTTTTTTTTGTTTAGTGATGGGTGAAGATGGATAAATAGGGCAGTATCTGTAAAATAACAAAGTCTATGGTTATTCTTTTTCTGCATTGCAATGCTCCTCATTGATATCTTTACACCCATGAAGTTTCATTTAAATTTTGTATAGTATTTGATTTATAGCCCTGAAAAGTTTCACCGTACAAAACAACAAAGGGCAATAACTCTTATTTAAGAATCTGGAGACTATGGTTCTTGTGCTTGGCATTTCTTCATATTTACATCTATATACCCATGCAGTTTCCTGTTGATATTTTATTTAGTTTCTGAGCTTTAGCCCTATAAGTTAGTGTAAGCCATATTTAAACAAGATGTGTTTGTGAAACACTATGTCCCCCCATATATTTGACCTTTGACCTTGAAAATTGTTAAACACTGTCAACCACGTATATTTGACCTTGAAGGATAACCTTGACCTTTCACAACTCAAAATGTGCAGCTCCATGAGATATACATGCATGCCAAATATCAAGTTGCTATCTTCAATATTGCAAAAGTTATGGCCAATGTTCAAGTTTGACGCAAACCAACAAACAGACAGGGCAAAAACAATATGTCCCCCAGTAAAATGAGTCAAACAGTATTGAAGATATAGAACTGAAAATTTTTCATACAGACTGACAGATGGACAAAAAGTATTTCTAATAAATTTTTATTAATAGTATAATTCTTTCCTATAAAATCCTGGCAAACCCTTGTAAAAACAAGCAAAGTTCCTGTGAACATATGTCCGCTTGTACCTTCTCCATGTTTATCTGTGAACTGGAAGGCCTTGACAAGTCGCAGGGTCTCATCCACACTGCGTCCCACAGGTAGGTCGTTGATGGTGATCTGGCGTAGGTTGCTCTTGTCATCAATGATAAACAGGCCTCTGTCAGCACACAAATATCACAGTCAAAGGAAGAAAAACACATTAATATCAAAACCATGCAGAGGGGGTAATCACATGATACTCAAGATGGCGATGTCCATGCCAAGACAGGTATATTTGGTCATTTTATACCCTTTATTACTTCATTGCTGCTCACTTTCTAGCATTATCAGCAAGAAAGTGCTTAGCGTTTTTTCGTATTTATATTTGCTCAATACCTTGACTTTACTTGCAACTAAATTTCTAAGCAGGATCAACAAGATGTGTTTGTGAAACACAATGTCCCCCTATATGACATTTGATCTTGAAGGATGACCTTGACCACTCAAAATGTGCAGCTCCTTGAGATACACACGCATTTCAAATATAAAATTGCTAGCTTCAATATTGCAGAAGTGACATTACATGAGCAATTTTGACCCATATATTTGACCTTGAAGGATGACCTTGACCTTTCACCACTCAAAATATGCAGCTCCATGAGATACACATGCATGCCAAATATCAAGTTGCTATCTTCAATATTGCAAAAGTATTCATAAAATAAGCGATTTGGGCCACATATATTTGACCTCTGACCTTGAAGGATGACCTTGACCTTTCACCACTCAAAATGTGCAGCTCCATGAGATACATGCATGCCAAATATCAAGTTGCTTTCTTCAATATTGCAAAAGTATTCATAAAATAAGCGATTCGGGCCACATATATTTGACCTCTGACCTTGAAGAAAGACCTTGACCTTTCACCACTCAAAATGTGCAGCTCCATGAGATACACATGCATGCCAAATATCAAGTTGCTATCTTCAATATTGCAAAAGTATTCATAAAATGAGCGATTTTGGCCACATATATTTGACCTCTGACCTTGAAGAAAGACCTTGACCTTTCACCACTCAAAATGTGCAGCTCCATGAGATACACATGCATGCCAAATATCAAGTTGCTATCTTCAATATTGCAAAAGTATTAATAAAATGAGCGATTTTGGCCACATATATTTGACCTCTAACCTTGAAGGATGACCTTGACCTTTCACCACTCAAAATGTGCAGCTTCATGAGATACACATGCATGCCATATATGAAGTTGCTATCTTCAATATAGCAAAAGTTATTGCAAAATGTTAATGTTGGCGTAAACCAACCAACAGACCAACCAACCAACCAACAGACTAACCAACCAACAGACAGGGCAAAAACAATATGTCCCCCACTACTATAGTGGGGGACATAAAAAATTACAGCTCCTGCTAAGAAAATTTGTAGCAAGCAAAGTCAAGATATAAAGGGAATATTAATATGAAATATATGCTTATCACTTTCTAACTGTTATAGCTGGAGAGTGAGCAGCTTTCAAAAATTGAACAACAGTAATAAAGAGTATACAAGAGCAGACCGCTCATCTATTTTTCTTTTTAAAGGTGAAGTGACCTATCTCAATTTCAATCACAAAGGAGGGAGGGGTGGAGTGGAGAGGGGTGTATAGTGTGGGGGTGTGGTCATTTATTACATTATCTTCCAAAAATGCAAAAAAAACAAGATGTGTTTGTGAAACACAATGTCCCCCTATATGATGTTTGACCTTGTAGGATGACCTTGACCTTGTGAAGGATGACCTTGACCTTTCACCACTCAAAATGTGCAGCTCCATGAGATACACATGCATGCCAAATATCAAGTTGCTATCTTCAATATTGCAAAAGTATTCATAAAATAAGCGATTTGGGCCACATATATTTGACCTCTGACCTTGAAGGATGACCTTGACCTTTCACCACTCAAAATGTGCAGCTCCATGAGATGCACATGCATGCCAAATATCAAGTTGCTATCTTCAATTTTGCAAAAGTATTTATAAAATAAGCGATTTGGGCCACATATATTTGACCTCTGACCTTGAAGGATGACCTTGACCTTGACCTTTCGCCACTCAAAATGTGCAGCTCCATGAGATACACATGCATGCCAAATATCAAGTTGCTATCTTCAATATTGCAAAAGTATTCATAAAATGAGCGATTTTGGCCACATATATTTGACCTTTGACCTTGAAGGATGACCTTGACCTTGACCTTTTACCACTCAAAATGTGCAGCTTCATGAGATACACATGCATGCCAAATATGAAGTTGCTATCTTCAATATAGCAAAAGTTATTGCAAAATGTTAAAGTTGGTGCAAACAGACAGACCAACGGACAGACCAACAGACAGACCAACAGACAGACCAACAGACAGGGCAAAAACATTATGTCCCCCACTACAAAAGTGGGGGACATAAAAATATATAAAAAATTTCGTGGGGGGGGGGATTCTTGAGTGGGATGGCTGGACGGTATTTCACAAATAAAATAATAAAAATAAATATTTGTGTTTTTTAACCATGTTAAAAAAAAAAATTTGGGAGGGGGGGGGGTTTAGTGTTAGGGTGTGGTGGGTGGTCATTTATAAGATCTTTATAAAAAAACTTTTTTGGGGGGGGGGGAGGGGCGTGGGGGATGGTTTGGGTGGAGTCTATTGTGGTATGTCAGGTAAGAGTTGTATTGTCAGAGTATCAATCAAATCTAATCATAAATAAAGAAGTTATGGCAATTTTAGCAAAATTTTATAATTTGACCTTGAGAGTCAAGGTCATTCAAAGGTCAAGGTAAAATTCAACTTGACAGGTACAGTACCCTCATGATAGCATGAAAGTATTTGAAGTTTGAAAGCAATAGCCTTGATACTTTAGAAGTAAAGTGGATCTTAACACAAAATTTAACCATATATTCAAAGTTACTAAGTCAAAAAAGGGCCATAATTTCGTAAAAATGACAACCAGAGTTATGCAACTTGTCCTTTACTTATGATATTTTGCGAGTGTTCCAAGTCTGAAAGCAAAAGCTATGATACTTTAGGGGTAAAGTGGACCAAAACACAAAACCTAACCAAATTTTCAATTTTCTAAGTATAAAGGGCCCATAAATCCGTCAAAATGCCAGTCAGAGTTACATAACTTTGCCTGCACAGTCCCCTTATGATAGTAAGTAAGTGTTGCAAGTATGAAAGCAATAGCTTTGATACTTTAGGAACAAGGGCTGTTTGTAAAACATGCATGCCCCCCATATGGGCTGTCCGTTGTAGTGGCAGCCATTGTGTGAATACGTTTTTTGTCACTGTGACCTTGACCTTTAACCTAGTGACCTGGAAATCAATATGGGTCATCTGAGGGTCATGATCAATGTACCTATGAAGTGTCATGATCCTAGGCAAAAGCGTTCTTGAGTTATCATCCGGAAACAATTTTACTGTTTCGGGTCACCGTGACCTTGACCTTTGACCTAGTGACCTGAAAATCAATATGGGTCATCTGCGAGTCATGATCAATGTACCTATGAAGTTTCATGATCCTAGGCATAAGCATTCTTGAGTTATCATCCGGAAACCATTTAACTATTTCGGGTCACCGTGACCTTGACCTTTGACCTAGTGACCTCAAAATCAATAGGGGTCATTTGCGAGTCATGATCATTCTACCCATGAAGTTTCATGATCCTAGGCATATGTGTTCTTGAGTTATCATCCGGAAACCATTTTACTATTTCGGGTCACCATGACCTTGACCTTTGACCTAGTGACCTCAAAATCAATAGGGGTCATCTGCAAGTCATGATCAATCTACCTATGAAGTTTCATGATCCTGGGCATATCTGTTCTTGAGTTATCATCCGGAAACCATTTTACTATTTCGGGTCACCATGACCTTGACCTTTGACCTAGTGACCTCAAAATCAAAAGGGGTCATCTGCGAGTCGTGATCTATCTACCTATGAAGTTTCATGATCCTAGGCCTAAGCGTCCTTGAGTTATCATCCGGAAACCACCTGGTGGACGGACGGACCGACCGACCGACCGACATGTGCAAAGCAATATACCCCCTCTTCTTCGAAGGGGGGCATAATAAAGTGGACCTAAACACAAAACTATAACTTTGCCTGCACAGTCCCCTTATGATAGTAAGTGTTGCAAGTATGAAAGCGATAGCTTTGATACTTAAGGAATAAAATGGACCTTAACACAAAACTTAACCAAAATTCTCAATTTTCTAAGTATAAAAGGGCACATAATTCTGTCAAAATGCACGCCAGAGTTATCTAACTTTGCCTGCCCAGTCCCCTCATGATAGTAAGTAAGTGTACCAAGTTTGAATGCAAAAGCATTGATACTTTATGAGATAAGTGGACCTAAACGCAAAACTTAACCGGCAGCGACGCAGATGCCAAATTGATGACAATAGCTCATAATTTTTTTTTCAAAAAATGTCTTGGCATGGACATTGCAATCTTGAATATTAAGTATGCCATAGCATAACAGCAATAGTACAATTAAACTAGAAATTTGCAGAAAATTATACAATGTATGACATTTTAAATCATTAGACTCAGTAAATAAGACAAACATCAATTTCAATAAGAAGTTAAATAGATAAGTTGTTGAGAAATTTTCACATATTGTTCTATTAAAAATACTGCATACTGCAAGTCTTCAGAAAAGTATATGGATTAACATTGAATTAGGTATGGAATTGTGAAGAAAATCACCCTGATCATTACATGAAAGGAGCATTGATCATCTATAAAATTCACTTTTGTGACTAAATGAAAAGGGTGAAGGAGGGTTAGAAAATGACGTTCTTTAATAAATTGAATAGACAAAGAAACATTTGAAAATCACATTCATTTATACAGGTACATGGAATTGATACAGGGGTGTAACATTTATAAATATATAGAAAGGGCAAAGGGGTGTTATAAAATCCCATTCATTAATTCATGGAATGGGTAGATAAGTGTTATGAAATCACATTAATTAATACAAGGAATGGGTAAATTAGTGTTATGAACTCACATTTATTCATGGGTAAAATTTGTTAAGAAATCATATTCATTAATACATGGAATGGGTAAACAAGCGTTTTGAAATCAGCATATTAGAGAATCCTCTTGATCATAACATGGAATGGGTATCAATATACCTGAAAGCCAGGCCGTCATCAGCCTTGAAGACACCGTAAGCCTTGGCAATGTCATAGGTCTTGTCAGACAGGATAGGGATGTTCATGCTGCCCAGCCCTCCCTGCTTCCTGGGTGTGTTCACCCTGAAATGACACACAGACATGTCTCCATGAGTGCCAAGCCAAAATTTTCAAGCAAAAGTGTAATATGGACAACAAAAAGGTTCTTTTGTCACCTATTGCTGATTGCAGTGCACATGTTCAACATGGGTGAAAGCTGAAAATGTCTAAAAACCGGAAAATTGTGCTGGGGGTCAAGGGGGCGGTACAGGGCAAAGCCCTGGCTGGGGGCCATGGGTGGCTTAGCCCCCTGAAGCTCCAGAAATTAAGCCAATTTATCATGAGCAAGTTTAAAAGGGAAATAACACCATAATTATGCCAGACAATTTTGTTTTTTGTGCAAATCCTGTACAAGAGATATATCTGCCTTTAAGTTTCAAGTTGGTACCTACTTTACTTGTCAAGATGACAAAAACACACATGCAGACAAATCAACACAGAAGGACAAACAAATGGACATAATGGCCTCTATGAAAAAAGGTTGGGGAGGAGGGTATACCCCCCTTTAATACATGACTGGGGTATAAAATTAATAACAAGAAATTAATTTATTTTGAATTAAACATGTATTGCTTACCATGCCAAGTGAGAGAAGTGGCTGTCAGGGGAGCATGCCACCACCTCACAACCAATAGCTCTGAACTCCTCCACGCGGTCGCTGAATGCAATGATCTCTGTTGGACACACAAATGTGCTGAAAGAAACCAGGCCCAAGGTATCATGAATCTACACTCAACTGTGCACAAAAATGTGCAATGGTACAGTGCATGTAAATAATTCTGAATGTACTTTAAAACACTTGTTTAAATTGCAATGAAGTGATTTATTGGCAAAATTATAATAAATATTAAAATCATACATTTAAATGGCGGGTAAATTGCTTTTTTGGTGGCTCTTTCAAAGAAGGGAAAATTGTTGTATTTTATGAGTTAATCATATTAAAGGACATCGCCTATTTATTGTGAATTGTATATTTTTATGGCTGAATTTAAGATTTAATGCCCGATGGTTATTTTGTCTAATAGAAACACTAACACAGCTACAGATGTTGTAATATCTGTAGCATCGCTAAGGAGTAGCAAAATCATCAACAAGTGCAATTGTGACAGATGTAAAGAGTTATGACGTACCCTTTGGATCAAAAGTACAGATACGCCAACAGCTAACATTTTTGTCACTGCGGTAATAAATTTATCACTGCGGTTACAATTTTTTCACAGCGTTCACAAATTATGACTGTTGGTATATTTTTATGCCTGCTGTTACATTTTTTTGTTTGGGTCATTTTTCAACCAATCATTTTTGCCTCTACAAACAGAGATTTTTTAAAGAAAATAATTAAATATTTAACAATAAATTTAAATAAAATCAATACGGAAGAATAAAGATATTTAATGAGCTTATTCATGTGTTTGTTCATATGTTTTTGTCCTTTAATGATTTTATTAAGTAAAATAATTTGAAAAAGGAAATATTGACCCCGCAGTAAATGCTATATTCGAAGAAAATGGCGGTGCAATTCGTTCAGAGAGCTAAAGAAATTATTTTATCATGCGGTAGAATTGTACTTGGTGATCAAAGTAGGAATGTTTTGAACGACTCTCTCCTTACATCTTGAAAACTTCGCAGTAAATATTCGCCGATTTGCCGTTTTGCAAGACGTTGTTTCATTGGTTAGTTTGATTTAGCTCTTATCAAACTGTTTGGGTCAAACAAAGTATCACAACAGTTACAAATATATCACCGAAGTGATAAATTTATTACCGCAGTGACAAAAATGTCAACGCGGTAACAATTTTGTCACCGCTGTGATATCTATTTTTAGCTGTTGGCGTATCTGTACTTTTGACCCAAAGGGTATGTCATAAAGAGTTACATTAGACCAAGACTAACCAGTATATTAATTTATATGATCCAAGGTTAAAGCACTCCTATGACCTTAACCTTTGACCAATATTTGATGTCTTCCTTTACTCCCATGCAACATACTAATGATGATTGCATGTCAGATTATGTACAGAAACAAAATGAGCCAGATCTTCTTACTAACCCACAGACTGATCTACCTATAGGTGCAAGCAATAAAACATTTTTCTAAAGGGGAGGGGGTGAGCAGAAAAAATGGAAAAATTATAATATCAGAGACTTTTAAAATTAAAAATACTAGTCCGGATGTTATATTCAAAAGTGGAACTTTCTTTACAGTTTTCCCCTGTATACATTTGAAGCATGCCAAAGTGCATGATTGTATTCAAATATGTACTACTGTGGTTTAATTTATTTTTCCTGACATACATTTTCACTTATTCATAAAATGGCTAAATTGATTAGATTTTAAATTTGTTTTATTGAATTGTACTTTAAATCAGACAATAACGGCTGACAAAGAATGTTAATTTGAAAGGATTTCAAATTTCTCAGCTTTGTCTCTTCCAGCAGATAAGTGTTTTTTTTCTCTCAAAAATCTAGCTTTTTCTTAAATACTTAATTGATAAGTGCTGACAATAAAACCCTTTCAGACATTCTGTCAGTTTTATGTGTTTATTTGAGAAAAAAGCATAATATAGTTATTTAAACAAGTATAGCAAAATAGTCTAACTCCTGAATCTAAAGACTAATATTTCATTTTTATTACTTTAAAGATTAATGATTGTAAAATCAAATTTATCCATCAATATATCAGGTTATTATTATCTTGTGGTTGAGCGGACCCAAAAGATTAAAAAAAATTAGTGTCCAACTAATAATATTGTCGAAAGATTGAAGAAAATTAGTGTCAAACTAATAATATTTCAGGTTTTTCTTTCTTTCTTAGATATTGGTCATGGATGTCTATTGCACAATTTTTACATGGACATTTCACAAATCCAACAAGGTTACAATATATGAAAAAATGGCCATTTTAACCAGTGAAAATCATACTTTTGGCTCAAAACTGTAAAATACAGTCATTTCACAATGAAAAATTATTTTATCCTGATCGCTTTCATTAGTGTACATACAAAAAATGGTTGCTGTACGCCGAAATATCAAACATTTGTGTACATAATGTTTTGCCAAGATTTCATTCAAGCATCTTTATTTTTAGTGACAAACTATGAAGGCTTATTTTAGGGTACGGAACATCAGGTAGGATGGATAGGGCTTTGGGTGCAGATTTATTTTTTATAAAAAATAATGCCCCGTTTCTCAATTGTCATGAACTTTAGACAGACAGTTGTTATATCAACAAACACAGGTTATAATTTTTAACAATGAACAATTATAATGTTTTAATCATGAAAATGCAGTTAATGAGATATATTGGTGACAAATATGTTTAGTTTAACTACCAGTACACTCTGAATTGTTTCAACATGATAGACACACAAGGCCTTCAATTCAATTTCAGCATATTTAAAGTAGCAAAATATAGTGGTGACAATCTTTTTGTGCTAGCAGAATCACTGAAGGAGCTTAGTTTTTTTTTAACTATTAAATGGACTTGATCCAGATCTTAATAACTAACTTACTTTGTTCGTTGTAGACTTGCAAAATTTCAACAATTCTGTAAATTACTGAAGGGAAGAAATTCTTTGAAGTGTGCAGACCATAAAATTTGTGTTCACTACCACAATATGTTTTAATGTTTTAAATAAGCAATACAAAGTATTGACAGTGGTTAGACATTCCTAGCCTATGATTTAAGATGGAGAACATGTCTAGATGTCTAGAAGTTGTTGTTCAGATGATTATTCATACATGCCAGAAGTCCCGATCTCGGCAGGACAGTCCCGCTTTTGGGCCCTTTGTACGGCGTCCCGATATGAGACGATTTGTCCCGACATTCGTAAAAAACCGATGTAAGGTCTATAGGTTCCCAATAAAGTTCGCTATTCAAGCTCTGTTTCGCTAACATTTACCACCGCTAATCCCTTTATTGCCCCCAATTAACAATCCGATTCTACTTCTCGTGTGTACCAGTGTTGTTTATCGGCTAATTATTGATTTTATCAGGCATTTACACCATGGTGGTCTTCAAGATAGTGGTTGCTTATTGCTATCGATAGTTGTATTATAATGAAATAAATGTTGAAAATGTGTTTGTTTTTGTCTTTGTTTGAAACGGTTTACAAAACAATTGTTTTGTAAAATTATTTCTACGTCATTAATGAGTCTTTTACATTCAATGTTTAGTTCCAAAATAGCGGGATAATCCGAATGTGCAATATACCAAAATCGCAACAAACAGTCCAATAAGTGATACCCATCCTATCTAGTGTAATTGGGTGTAATTGTAATAAAAACTACGAGGTGACAGTTTGACCCTACTCCAATTAAGCTTAAAACAACGAGGTGCTATGCATGACAGTTTGACCCTACTCCAATTAAGCCGCGACAATTGACAAGTAAGTTTACTGTAACCCGTACTTTCAGTGTACTGGATAGCCTCCCCTGCGTTAATGTTTGCCATTGAAAGTAATATAATGAGTATTGTTGTTGTAATTCCAGATTTTGTTCTCTAAAAAGATGAATATTATCTTCGTTGTTTGCTATTGTCTTATTTAATAAAACTGTTATTGTTATGTTTTAGATTTCATGCTTCATATCAGATGTTTTATGTCTTGAATAAAAGTATCAAGAGTTTTTGTTAGTACTATACTGTCTACAGTAAAGGTGGAATGATAGATCGTTTTAGGTGTCCTGCTTTTTGGTCAAATGTCCCGACAATTTTTTATGGAATGTCCCGCTTTGGACCTAAAAAATTCTGGCATGTATGTGATTATTGCAAAATGTTATTTCTTTAAATAAAGAAAGAGTCCATGTCAATGAAAATATTATTTAAATGCATTAAATAAAAATATAGTAATATGATGCAAGTATTGAACATGTTTTTACTATACTTATTGATAACAAACTGAATTTCACATTTTTTTTCAAGTTCAAAATTTGTTTTTCACAATTTTCAGAACTTCTCATCTCATTTTTTCACAATTTTGAAAAGTTTACGACTTTGTTTTTCACTAAGTCAGGGTTCGCTTCAGAGGCAGAAAAGAGGCCCGACATTGGTTATACAATATGTAAGAAAGAGCAGCAATAATGCAAAATGCATTGATTCACCTCATGAACAACACTTTAATTTTTAATGGTCTCATGTTTGTCACATTAATTTGTATTTTCATGTATACAGCAGGTTACAAAGTAAAACAAGGGCTGTTTGTAAAACATGCATGCCCCCCATATGGGCTGTCAGTTGTAGTGGCAGCCATTGTGTGAATACGTTTTTTGTCACTGTGACCTTGACCTTTGACCTAATGTAAGATATCATCCGGAAACCATTGTACTCTTTCGAGTCACTGTGACCTTAACCTTTGACCTAGTGACCTGAAAATCAATAGGGGTCATCTGCCAGTCATGATCAATGTACCTATGAAGTTTCATGATCCTAGGCGAAAGCATTCTTGAGTTATCATCCGGAAACCATTTTACTATTTCGAGTCACTGTGACCTTGACCTTTGACCTTTTGACCTAACAAGAGCTGTCAGAGGACAGCACGCTAGACTATTCAAGTTCTTGACAGTATAACGTAAGCCATCATGCGGAAATTGTTCATATTCAATAATTTATTAGACGATCTTTCAAAAATAAAAAAGGAAAAACAAGGGCTGTTTGTAAAACATGCATGCCCCCCATATGGGCTGTCCGTTGTAGTGGCAGCCATTGTGTGAATACGATTTTTGTCACTGTGACCTTGACCTTTGACCTAGTGACCTGAAAATCAATAGGGGTCATCTGCGGGTCACGATCAATGTACCTATGAAGTGTCATGATCCTAGGCAAAAGCGTTCTTGAATTATCATCCGAAAATCATTTTACTATTTCGGGTCACCGTGACCTTGACCTTTTACCTTGTGACCTGGAGTCATCTGCAAGTCATGATCAATCTACCTATGAAGTTTCATGATCCTAGGCGTATGCTTTCTTGAGTTATCATCCGAAAACCATTTTACTATTTCGGGTCACCGTGACCTTGACCTTTGACCTAGTGACCTCAAAATCAATAGGGGTCATCTGCGAGTCATGATCAATGTACCTATGAAGTTTCATGATCCTAGGCCCAAGCGTTCTTGAGTTATCGTCTGACAACCACCTGGTGGACGGACCGACCGACAGACCGACCGACCGACATGAGCAAAGCAATATACCCCCTCTTCTTCGAAGGGGGGCATAAAAATGGGGGGGAGGGAGTAGGGGGGGAGGGGGGTGAGAGGGATTATAATATAGGGTGTGGTAATTAATTAGATGTTTAAAAAAAAAATTGGGGGGGGGGGGGGTAGGAGGGAGTGAGAGGGGGGTATAATGTGGGGTGGGGTAATTTATTAGATGTTTAAAAAAAAATATAAAAAAATGGGGGTTGGGGGGTGAGAGGAGGGGGAGTATAATGTGGGGTGTGGTAATTAATTAGATGTTTAAAAAATAAAAAATTTGGGGGGGGGCTGGGGGGGGGGGGGTAGGGGGAGTGAGGGGGGTATAATGTGGGGTGGGGTAATTTATTAGATGTTTAAAAAAAATAAATCAGGGGGGTGGGGGGGTAGGGGGCGTAGGGGAGAGTGAGAGGGGGGTATAATGTGGGGTGTGGTAATTTATAAAATGTTAAAAAAAAAAAAAAAAATTTTTTTTTTTTGGGGGGGGCGGGGGGTTGGGGGGTAGGGGGAGTGAGAGGGGGGTATAATGTGGGGTGTGGTAATTTATGAGATGTTTAAAAAAAAAAATTGGGGGGGGTGGGGGGGGTAAGGGGGGGGTGGGGGGGAGAGGGGGGTAAGGGGGGGTGGGGGGGAGAGGGGGGTATAATATGGGGTGTGGTAATTTATGAGATGATGTTTAAAAAAAATTGGGGGGGGGGTGAGGTGGGGGGGGGGAAATATAGGTTGGGGTGATGTTGGTAAACAAGTATGCAAAATATAAAAGCAATATGTCAAGGGACAATGAAAAAAATAACAAATGATCTCACACTGACATGAACAAATATCCTCTATTTATTAAACATGAAATTTATACTTATTGCATTTGTTTTCCCTGTATATAAGAAAGATATAATAGTGTATTACCTCCCCTGTCCTGCTTATATTTACATTAATCAACAAAATTAAACATTAACACAATATTTAATATACAAAATATACAAAAAATCTCATATTCTGATAATATTTTTACTGATCCACTTTATTTTACTCAAATGATGATGTTTAATTGGACTGATCATTATAGATTTAGGATTACAGACCAGTTGCTTCAGTTATATTGTTCAGAGTTCGCCCTGTTGGCCACGTATGCGTTCTTAAGTTATCATCCAAAAACCATTTTACTATTTCGGGTCACCGTGACCTTGACCTTTGACCTAGTGACCTTCAAATCAATAGGGGTTATCTGCGAGTCATGATCAATGTACCTATGAAGTTTCATGATCCTATCCCCAAGCGTTCTTGAGTTATCATCCGGAAACCACCTGGTGGACGGACCGACCCACTGACCGACAGACCGACCGACATGTTCAAAGCAATATACCCCCTCTTCTTCAAAGGGGGGCATAATAATACTCAACAAGAGTTCCGCGGTCGGAGATGACCGCATTGAAGCCGGATTTTTTATTTAAATGACAGGAAAGTACCTTTCGTGTTTTTGTCAATGCAATACTTAAATTACTGAAATATTGTTCAAAGGTCAAAATGAAATGTAAGTACTTTTCAAGGCATGAGCAAACCTTGTGTTATGTTTTGAATGCATGCATATACATGAACAACAATAACATTTAAGGTCACAAATATGAACTTGAATTGACAATTAGGAAAGTTTGATCTCAATTTTTTTATTAGCAAATTAGTAACATATTGCTACTAGTTCTGGCCAACCTTCATATCAAGTTTGAAGACTCTAGGTCTAAGCATACCAAAGTATTAACAACTTTAACATATTTACATCCAAGGTCACAGTGACCTCGACCTTCAAATGAATGACCTTGAAATGACCAGTGGTCATCTAAGTGTGCTTGCAAACCTTTACGTCAAGTTTGAGATTCTAGGTCCAAGCATACCAAAGTTACAACAATTTTAACATTTTAACATTTAAGTTCACAGTGACCTTGACCTTCAAATGAATGACATTGAAATGAATGACCTTGAAATGACCAGTGGTCATCTAAGTGTGCTTGCAAACCTTTACGTCAAGTTTGAGATTCTAGGTCCAAGCATACCAAAGTTATAACAATTTTAACATTTTAACATTGAAGGTCACAGTGACCTTGACCTTCAAATGAATGACATTGAAATGAGCAGTGGTGATCTTCTAGTACTGGCCAACCTTTATGTCAAGTTTGAAGACTCTAGGTACAAGCATACCAAAGTTATAACATGGAATAAGAACTTTAACATTTTTACCTACCAAAGTTATAAGAACTTTAACATTTTTACATTCAAGGTCACAGTGACCTTGACCTTAGAATGAATGACCTTGAAATGACCAGTGGTCATCTAAGTGTGCTTGCAAACCTTCATGTCAAGTTTGAAGACTCTATGTCCAAGCATACCAAAGTTATAACAATTTTAACATTTTAACATTTAAGGTCACAGTGACCTTGACCTTCAAATGAATGACATTGAAATGACCAGTGGTCATCTTCTAGTACTGGCCAATCTTTATTTCAAGTTTGAAGACTCTAGGTACAAGCATACCAAAGTTATAACATGAAATAAGAACTTTAACATTTTTACATTCAAGGTCACAGTGACCTTGACCTTCAAATGAATGACCTTGAAATGTCCAGTGGTTACTTACTAGTTCTGGCCAACCTTCATGTCAAGTTTCAAGACTCTAGGTCCAAGCATACCAAAGTTATAACAACTTTAACATTTTTACATTCAAGGTCACAGTGACCTTGACCTTCAAATGAATGACCTTGAAATGTCCAGTGGTTACTTACTAGTTCTGGCCAACCTTCATGTCAAGTTTCAAGACTCTAGGTCCAAGCATACCAAAGTTATAACAACTTTAACATTTTTATATTGAAGGTCACAGTGACCTTCACCTTCAAATGAATGACCTTGAAATGACCAGTGGTCATCTGTTAATCCTGGCCAACCTTCATGTCAAGTTTGAAGACTCTAGGTCCAAGCATACCAAAGTTATACCATGAAATAAGAACTTTAACATTTTTACATTCAAGGTCACAGTGACCTTGACCTTCAAATGAATGACCTTGAAATGACCAGTGGTTACTAACTAGTTATGGCCAACCTTCATGTCAAGTTTCAAGACTCTAGGTCCAAGCATACCAAAGTTATAACAACTTTAACATTTTTTATATTGAAGGTCACAGTGACCTTGACCTTCAAATGAATGACCTTGAAATGACCAGTGGTCATCTGTTAATCCTGGCCAACCTTCATGTCAAGTTTGAAGACTCTAGGTCCAAGCATACCAAAGTTATACCATGAAATAACAACTTTAACATTTTCGAGCACGCCGCCACCCCGCCCGCCCGCCCGCCCCCCCGCCCCCCCCGCCCCGCCCGACAACATCAATCTATAAGCCGAGATTTTTTCGAAAAAAATCCGGCTAAAAACTGAATACTAACTTTTACAGCAAATTAAGCGACATATTTACATATTCATATAAAGGGTCAATTAAAAAATAACAATGAGCTGTGACTTACAAGTCAGCAGGATAGAAGAAGAAGACGAGGTATTTGCCTCTGAACTGCGCCAGGGAGATTTCCTGGAACTCTCCGTTGACAACCGCGTTGGAAGACCATTCTGGGGCAGGCTTTGTGAGCTGTAACTGACCGATAGACATAGTGGCTGATGTGTGGCACGACTGCTGCAAATAGACACATAATATTCCCATTTATTTAATATGATGCACACCTTTCCAAATGCAATAATGTTTTATCCTCAATGCAAATAACATAGGAATTTGATATACATCCTGCTTCACCAGGAAAAAGCTTTCAACCATTCATATTTACCACGTTTACGCTACAAACTCCAAGAAACCTACATTATCACATGTTTCCAACAAACTTACGCACACAAACACCAAAATATTATATTTTTATATCACTTTGTCAAGATCTGGTCCTAATATATTTATAAATTTTAAAATACATGATCTTGCAACAGAGTTATATGCTGACAAAATAACTTAAAAATTCTAATCACATTTATACATACTTGCTGTATAGATTTTGCTGATCTTTCATACAAATGTTACAGTAACATGGTATCTAAATGTCATCTTGAGAGCACAATGCAAGTAATGATAAAGGTTATCTTTCGTGACCAATGCAAATAATGATTATGTGATTATGTAAGTATTGTCCACTGTTTCTTAAGGATGGGAAGGCCTTCACAGGCTGACAAAACAACGTCCAAGGACCATTATTTAACAACAAAGTCAAACACTGTGAAGACGATTTCAAACGATAGCACACGATCAGTAAATCAAAGCTGGAGTTATTTTAGTCAAGATACATGTAGGAAAGACATAATCTGCATAAAATACCTTGTAATATACCTTTGATATAAACAATGATCAAGGGAAGATGTACTTTGCCATTAAAAGTAAAAACAGACTTAAACAAGAGCTGTGACCATATGACTTATGCCCCCTATAAACGCTTGATAGAAGTTATGAGCTTTTTTCAAAACCTAAACGCAGATTTTGAAACCTAAACGCGGACTCCAAGTTCAAGGTCAAGGTCACAGGGGTCAAAATTTGTGTGCATATGGAAAGGCCTTGTCCATATACACATGCATACCAAATATGAAGGTTATAGCTCAAGGGACATAGAAGTTATGAGCTTTTTCGAAACCTAAACGCAAATTTCGAAACCTAAATGCTGAACCTAAGTTCAAGGTCAAGGTCACAGGGGTCAAAATTTGTGTGCGTATGGAAAGGCCTTGTCCATATACACATGCATGCCAAATATGAAATTGCTATCTGAAGAAACATAGAAGTTATGAGCATTTTTCGAAACCTAAACACAAAGTATGACGGACAGACGGACGGACAGTCCGATCACTATATGCCCTCCTTCGGGGGCATAAAAATCCACTTCTATGCTCAAATGAGAGAGGAAAAGGTCAAGGTCAGACGAGTTATGTTATTAAAACGTCTTTCCCTGCACATGCTTTTCCTAGTTTACATTTATACTCCTGCCACACAGATAGAAAACAGGACCTAATTGCCACATAAACAAAATATTGCACAAAAAGGAATTGCCCTTTAGTTTAACATTTTCAAAGATGTACAGGGGCTCTCAGTCTGTAAAACAAGTGTTCCACGGTCGGAGACATATGCCCCCAAAACGTGGCCTTGACCGTGACCTTGACCTCAAAATCAATAGGGGTCATCTGCCAGTCATGATCAATGTACCTATGAAGTTTCATGATCCTAGGCCTTATTATTCTTGAGTTATCATTCGGAAACCATTTGGTGGACGGACCGACCAACCGACGGACGGACGGACATGTGCAAAACAATATACCCCCTCTTCTTCGAAGGGGGGCATAATAATTGTTAAATGTGGTTGCTTAAATGTGCTCAATGTGTAAATGTTGCTGATTTCCACCAATTCATGTTAAATTATTTATAGGGTGAAAAAGACCTTTAGATATTATTTCTGTGAAATAAAATTAGCTTAAGTTGGAAGACAGCCAAAGTTCAGAAAAAGGTCCATTGTTTATCTTCAGAAATAATGTTTTTTCTATTTAAAAAATGCCTGATGAGAATATTAAATTGCAGGACAAGTGGATTGTCATACCTACTTTCCCTGCAGTGGCTTTGTAAAAAAAAAATCATTTCAATTCATACAATGTCACACTGCTATTGTTTTTGACAAATTATAATGATTTGCAATATGAAATGTGTCCCAATCATCTTGAATACGGGAAAGGAAATAAATACAATTGTTGTATTAATTCTAATAATCTCAACACTTTTCATCACAAAACATCAAAAGTATGCTGCCAAAAATTGCACAATATCAGCAGTGTATTTTCATGACTTCCAAGTATAAATTAATTTATTACAAGCCATTTAAAACTATTGTTTTCATGCTAATATGTGGTTGATTAATTTTTAACTTGTCATATTATACAAAGGCAATGAACACATTCAAATCATTAGCAAATACACAAATAAGATCAATAAGTTCTGTGTAACCACATGGCAAACGTTTGTGTTAATGAAATTCTATAACATAGTTTTCATCAATATTGGCCAGATTCTGATCTCTAAAATGGTAAAATTGTGATTATTTGGGATTATTGGGGAACGGACAGACTTGGAAATAATATTTCCACTGGCACTGATTGACACTGCAGCAAACAGCGGCAAACGCAATGAGAATCTGTGTTGGTGCTTTGAAATATTTGTTCTGATAAATGTGTGAGCAAAATTAAATGTTTATAGTGATTTGTTGAGTTTATTACATGATTTGTTGTAAAGGTGTTTTTTAAGCTTTAACTTGAACTGTTTATTTCATGTGGTTAATTGATACAAAAGTTACCTGACTGGTGAAAGTGGTGGGTTCATGTTTGGCAAAAGACAAATTGCCTATTTAATAGTGTTTCGATATACCTTGAACACATTTTATCCATGATTTGACCTGATGACATTTTTTGACACGTGACCCAAATTTGAATTCAGGCTTGAAATTTTCAAGAAAAACATTCTTACCAAGTTTCAACAAAATTGAGGCATAAATGTGGCTTTTATCAGATTTAACCTGGTGACCTAGTATGTAGATGTATGTGACAAAGATTAAAACTTTGCCTAGGTAATGTCCATATAAACATTCTGGGTGAGTTTCATCAAGATCCAGTCTTAATTGTAGCCTGCTGGTGGTAACAACTTTTTTTAAAGTATTTATCTGAGGACCTAGTTTTTGGACGAATGGGACCTAGATTTGAACTTGTCCTAGATATTGTGTACATAACCATTCTGACCAAGTTTCATCAAGAAAAATGTGTCCTCTAGAGTGATAACTAGCTAAAAATCGACAAAGCACCCCGGACAAAGAACGCTGCGCGCGGTACGAATCCCATTGATTGATCACAATAACTCACCTCGATTACTTTGTGCTCATGTAAGCTAAACAAGAGGGCCATGATGGCCCTGTATCGCTCCACTGTTTTTTTATGCGCATGGGTTGAAATGTACTCAAGCATGTGACTTTCTTCTTCTATCCCTCGTCCCACTGGGCGCTTAAAAGTTGGAAGGGGGGAGTGCATTTTTACATATGGAACAAGATGTGTTTGAGAAACACAATGTCCCCCTATATGATGTTTGACCTTGTAGGATGACCTTGACCTTGACCCTTCACCACTCAAAATGTGCAGCTCCTTGAGATACACACGCATTTTAAATATAAAATTGCTAGCTTCAATATTGCAGAAGTGACATTAAATGCGCAATTTTGACCCATATACTGGACCTTGACCTTGACCTTTCACCACTCAAAATGTGCAGCTCCATGAGATACACATGCATGCCAAATATCAAGTTGCTATCTTCAATATTGCAAAAGTATTCATAAAACAAGGGCTGTTTGTAAAACATGCATGCCCCCCATATGGGCTGTCCGTTGTAGTGGCAGCCATTGTGTGAATACGTTTTTTGTTACTGTGACCTTGACCTTTGACCTAGTGACCTGAAAATCAATAGGGGTCATCTGTGAGTCATGATCAATCTACCTGTGAAGTTTCATGATCCTAGGCATATGCGTTCTTGAGTTATCATCCGAAAACCATTTTACTATTTCGGGTCACCGTGACCTTGACCTTTGACCTAGTGACCTCAAAATCAATAGGGGTCATCTGCGAGTCATGATCAATCTACCCATGAAGTTTCATGATCCTAGGCGTATGCATTCTTGAGTTATCATCCAGAAACCATTTTACTATTTCGGGTCACCGTGACCTTGACCTTTGACCTAGTGACCTCAAAATCAATAGGGGTCATCTGCGAGTCATGATCAATCTACCCATGAAGTTTCATGATCCTAGGCGTATGCATTCTTGAGTAATCATTCAAAAACCATTTTACTTTTTCGGGTCACCGTGACCTTGACCTTTGACCTAGTGACCTCAAAATCAATAGGGGTCATCTGCAAGTCATGATCAATGTACCTATGAAGTTTCATGATCCTACGTCCAAGCGTTCTTGAGTTATCGTCTGACAACCACCTGGTGGACGGACGGACCGACAGACCGACCGACAGACCGACCGACATGAGCAAAGCAATATACCCCCTCTTCTTCGAAGGGGGGCATAATAAGTGATTTGGGCCACATATATTTGACCTCAGACCTTGAAGGATGACCTTGACCTTGACCTTTCACCACTCAAAATGTGCAGCTCCATGAGATACACAAGCATGCCAAATATCAAGTTGCTATCTTCAATATTGCATAAGTATTCATAAAATAAGCGATTTGGGCCACATATATTTGACCTCTGACCTTGAAGGATGACCTTGACCTTTCACCACTCAAAATGTGCAGCTCCATGAGATACACATGCATGCCAAATATCAAGTTGCTATCTTCAATATTGCAAAAGTATTCATAAAATGAGCGATTTTGGCCACCTATATTTGACCTCTGACCTTGAAGGATGACCTTGACCTTTCACCACTCAAAATGTGCAGCTTCATGAGATACACATGCATGCCAAATATGAAGTTGCTATCTTCAACATAGCAAAAGTTATTGCAAAATGTGAAAGTTGGCGCAAACAGACCAACAAACAGACCAACCAACAGACCAACCAACCAACAGACAGGGCAAAAACAATATGTCCCCCACTACTATAGTGGGGGACATAAAAAGTTACTACCGTGTTAACTAAACAGACTAAAAAGCCCGGGAATCGTTGCACAGGTCCTTTGCTTATAGCGTAGGTACATTTATCTCTCCAAAAGATATTGTCGTTCTTTCTATTTCACATATTTTTAGATTCTGAAGATCAAATCTACGCATTTGATTTAAAACAGATTCACAAGACCCATAGGAATCAAAATGCCTTAACCCTTAACCAAACGACACATTTTGGACTTTCCCATTTTGAAAGAGGTTGCAGACGACAATTAAATTGTTATGGAATATGAAGGAAATGATCAGGTAGGGTAGAAATAATTGCGATAAAAGAGCAATTTCTCCTTTTATCACAATTATTTATAAAGTTGTCAGCTGCAAACCCGTAAAATCCTATTAGCAGTGTTCTGCCGTGAATTTTTACTGTTGGGGAGAGGGACCCTTTAGGGTTAAAAAAGTGGGGACAAAAAGGAAAAATATGCGGACAGAGAAATATATTTGTAGCAGAATTTAATTTTCAGAAACTAATTATATTTTACTTGCACTCTTAAATTTGCTTGTTTTCTTCTTACAGCAAGTCCACAGGACGTAACATTCTAATTCAACCATGAATATTTTTAAAACTTTTTAAAACTGTCAAACAATAGTCAACATATTTACAAAACTTTCAACAGATTTATGGTCATTGAACTCAGCATTGCGTATCAAAGTACTTGTTCGATAATTAGAATTACCGATAGTAAAGGCGTTTTTTTGTGCTTTATGCACAAAGTGTATGTTATTTTGTTGTTGTCAAACAGTGACCAAGACAATTTTCGAAGCCAATTTGCTTGGAACGTATGTTTAGGGCCAGGGGTAAACTTTTTTGTCATTGCTAAACGCTGTTGGGATTTGGGAAGACTCTGTTGGGGTGTTGTTATTATTATCGTCATATTTTCTAATTTTACTTGCCGGAGAACAAAAACCAAAATGGATTTTGTTTTCTTCAGCAGGTCACTTAACGCCATTTTGATTGGTTGTTATAATCTCAACTTACCAATGCAATAAAGTGTTATTAAAGTAAATTTACCATTGGCTGCAAAATGACGTCACCTCCAATGAAATAATTCCATTTGGTTACACACTCACTCGATTACTTTACCGACTTACCAATTGAATTGATTAGTTTTTATTACTAATTCCTGTGCGCTCGCGGACCCATATACGCAAAACGGGTGGGGACAAATCTTTTATTTTTGCGCCAATGACGCAAGGGCGCATCCACGGCAGAACACTGTATTAGTGTTTGGTAAAGGGTTAATAATCTCTGGTTCCTTCTTAGAGCCTTTCACACATTTATAACAAATACAATAGTAGTTTCTTTGTAAAGAATCATCTCAAAATATAATTAACAACCCACACATCCCTAAGACCAACAGGCCTGAGAATATTATGATTATCTAAAGATTATTTCTTTATATTTATAAATGTATTTAATTAAGTTATACATTTGACTTCTAAGATCAATTCATAACTTATATTAAGAAAATAATAAAATGGTCAGAAATATATATGGATCGTTGAGCAATTGACAATCATATCCACAATTCATGAGTCACGATTCACAAATGGAACAATGAATCATTAGTTATTAAAAAGCAGCATATACGATAGTTAAGAACATTGCACTTCTTTAATTCCAACACCTTCTCTTGGATACAAAGTATGAGTTTACCATGCAGTATCATACATTGACTTTTCTTTAAATAATTATGTTCATGGAAGTTGTGTTTTTAAAATCAATAAGATATTATTAAACTGGTTTAAACACTACAAAAAAGACATGAAATTAACATGTCATCCAAAATATTTTTATCCAGATATATGTTCACTTTCGACATATTTAAATAAAACCCGACTTTTAACAGTTTATAAGAAAAACATTCATAACACATGTTCTTACTTTAATTCCTTTGTAAGCAGTCACCATCTGATCTAAAATGGCACTAAATGACAGGTTTTTATCTCATGTTTACATGTTGTTGTTGGTCACAGCCACACGGCCGCAGTAATCTCCCCTGGTAAACGTCATATGTTCAGTTTGTGACCCCCGGGGCAGGGTCAAATTTGAGCCCAGGGGAATAATTTGAACAAATTTGGTAGAGGACTATAAGATATCACTTCACACCAAATTGAGTAGCCCTAAGCTCTATAATTATGAACAAGAAGTTTTTTAAAGTTTGCACAAAATAGGCCTTATTTAAGCATATGTTCATTTTTGTGACCCCGGGGCAGGGTCAAATTTGTCCCCAGGGGCATAATTTGAACAAACTAAGTAGACAACTATAAGATGTCACTACATACCGAATTTGGTAGAAATAGGCCCCATGGTTATGGACAAAAAGATTTTTTAAAGTTTGCACAAAATGGGCCCAATATAAGCATATGTTCAACTTGTGACCCCTTGGGAACGGTCAAATTTGACCCCAGGGGCATAATTTGAAGAAACTTGGTAGAGGACTATAAGATGTCACTACATACCACATTTGGTAGCCCTAGGCCCAATGGTTATAGACGAAAAGATTTTTAAAGTTTTCGCAAAATAGGCCTTATATAAGCAAATTTTCAATTTTTTTATCCCTTGGAGCACGGTCAAATTTGACCCCAGGGGCATAATTTGAAGAAACTTGGTAGAGGACTATAAGATGTCACTACATACCAAATTTTGTAGCCCTAGGCCCAATGGTTATGGACGGGAAGATTTTTAATGTTTTCACAAAATAGGCCTTATATAAGCAAATTTTCAATATTTTGACCCCCTGGGGCAGGGTCAAATTTGACCCCAGGGGCATAATATGAACAAATTTGAAAGAGGTTCACCCCAGGAACATTCCTGAGAAATTTCATCAGAATTGGACCAGTACTTTAGGAGAAGATGTTTAAAGAAAAAGTTAACGCACGGACCCACGCACGGACGGACGCACGTAGACGGACTCAGTACCATGACATAAGCCCCGCTGGCCTCTGGCCAGTGGAGCAAAAAATGAAAAGCCTTAGGCCAAAATTTTTTTTTGGCAGCTTTCAGTTAACAAAACAATACATTAAACAAGGGCCGTTTGTAAAACACGCATGCCCCCCAAATTGGCCTTCAGTTGTAGTGGCTTCAGGTAACTGTGAACTTGAACTTTTACCTAGAGTCCTGAAAATCGATAGGGGTCATCTGTCGGTCATGACCAATGTCCCTATGAACTTTCCTGATGAACCCTAAGCATTCGTGAGTTATCATCCGGAAACCATTTTACTGTATCAAGTCACTGTGACCTTGACCCTTGACATAGTGACCAAAAAATCAATAGGGGTCATCTGCCAGTCAAGATCAATGTCCCCGTGAACTTTCCTGATCCTAGGCTTAAGCGTTCTTGAGTTATCATCCGGAAACCATTTTACTGCTTCAAGTTACTGTGACCTTGACCTTTGACCTAGTGACCTGAAAATCAATAGGAGTCATCTGCCAGTTATGATCAATGTACCTATGAAGTTTCATGATCCAAGGCCTAAGCATTCTTGAGTTATCATCAAACCATTTGGTGGACGGACGGACCGACGGACACACCGAACAACGGACCGAAATGTGCAAAACAATAAACCCCCTCTTCTTCGAAATGGGGGCATACAAAAAATCATTAAGATCTAGTTTGAACCTGCTTCTTCACCACAAATAACTTGATCAATAGAATATTTACCACTACAAGTGTTTTATTTTCCTCTAATGAAGCAGGTTGACACTGATTTAACACTGACTGCAGTTCTAGCACATATCTCCTATACATGCGTGTCACATCCAATATTATTGATTTCACAATGGCACAGCTTTTTATTTTCCAAGTATGCACGTCAAATGTAAAATTAAAGGCCACCTCTTCAAAGAGAGCAATGTTGTTATAAAATAAACTTCAAACCCTTAAACAACATGTTTCCTCAAATACAATGATGTTAAGTATATTGTAACAGTTATAAAACTTAACAATGTAAATGTTCCAACATCCACTAGCCAACTCTAATCTAAGTGGTAAAGACTTGTTATGAATGACAGGAGCACTGCAGTGTGTATTAATACTGCCTGATCACAAGAAGATCAGAGGTTTGAGGAGACGCATTTGTGACACCCAATAAAAATCAATAATGTCAGTCGGTGTGGTTTCTTTTTTATTAGTACAGGCCATTTTGTCTTATGGATAAAGTAAAATTACACAGCCTAGAATCCCTAAGAGTATCCATCTTTTCATTTTTATAAAAAAATATTTTTACATTTTTATTCTGCTATAATTATCTGGACTTTTTCTGGGATTCAAATCACAAGAATATTGACTCTTGAGATCAAAATTGTATCAGCTGAGTCTTATGTTAAGTGTGCTAGGGCTTTGAATTTAAACAAAAGTCCTAATGGTAAAATGGCCCCCAATCAGTTAATTGAAATTAACAATTTATTTTTCACAGTGATGATGAAGATAAAATTAAGATTAAGAATTTGAAGGTTCAATAGCTTGGCTTAATTGCTTCATACCTAATGAAGCACGCTGTAAACAACAACAGAAGTGCCTAACAGACTGACTTCAATGGCCTTTACAGTGCCATACATTATATTGTAGAGAAAAAAGTATAAACATAGCATGTGTTATAATATTGTCATAGTGCTGCATAATACAGTTTTGGGTTTTTAAATACTTCGGCAACATGATTAGTGAGAGTAACTTGCAATATTTATTTTTCACTATAATACGTGTTTATTAAGTTATTACCACAAATTTCCACATTCAATACTACGTGTGCCAGAGTTTTCTTGTCAAATATGGGGCAAAAATTCACCACAATTTCCAATATCAAAAGCATATCTTTTTCCCAAATCATGTCCTAAAATTCCCAACTGAAAGTTACCAAAATAATAAAAACACAATAAAAAACAATAACACATTTCCAAATTTTATTAAAAAGACATTTCACATATCAAAAGGGACAAGGCCCCATTTCCAAAATGGTGAGAGAAAAACACTGCATAGGAATCAGCATTTTTAATGTTGGAAGTAGAAATAATTTTATATCATACATTTATTAACATTTAAAACTTAACCTAGATGGTTTCAAAAGCATTGAATACTAAATGTAAACGGTTGGATAAACAGGATAAATTTAGTTGCTTTTATGCCAGATTACCTGTACATGAAATTATGAAAATTACTTTATCGTGTGGGGGTCTACTAGTGCATTATTATTTAAAATGGAGGTCTATTAATTATTGTATTCACACATGCATTTTATTTTTTGCCATAGGGTGTGTTTATTAGGGAGGGAGTGTTTATTTAAAAATGTACATCCTGGTGCAAATTTAAATAAAGAAGGCATGTAAATAAAGTAAACTAACTTCTATTTGTTCACATATCTTTGTAGGGGGATTAGAAACAATACAACCACTTTTAGTAACAATCATGCAACGTTAATTGATCTCATGATTTTCATTCAAAGGTTTGAGGCTGAGCCAAATGCATGCCTGTTATGTTGTGATTTTATGGAGTATTTATTTGGTTGCTTATTTTATCAGCCAACATTATATGAAAACTGTCCATACAAAAGTAATTTAAAACTAACAATAAATCAACTAATAGTCAGAATATCAAGCAATTACTCATCTTGATTTTGTAGTAGCATTAAGTCTTGTAAAGGCATGATCAAATTGTATTAAGTTACATGCTGAAGCATAGAGAATACCCATTTTACACATTAATACCTTCTTGAACGAGATGAAGCATCATATTGTATACCTTGCAATTAGTACTTTACTATTTGCCCTATGCTTTTTGATTGCACAGACCAATGGTAAATTTGTGATTGATATTTCAAGTAAAGTCATTATATACAGGGCTCAACATTAACCAAAAAACCAACTTGCCCTGCCGGGCAAGTACTTAGAAAATCTACTTGCCCTGAACGTAAAGCCACTTGCCCAAACATGAAATATAACATTAACTGTAAACCTCATATTTTTTAATAAAGATCAAAATGATACACCACAAAACCTTTTTTATTTTTGCACATTTAACAAAATGATCACAGCAATTAAAGTCTAAATTAAATGCTCTTTGTTCTTTTTTGCACTTGCCTGGGTGGGCAACTAGATTATAAAATCACTTGCCCGGACCCAACTTTTACTTGCCAGGGGCAATAGGACAACCATTAATGTTGAGCCCTGATATAAGAAATTTTTCCCAAAGGGGTCTCCCTAGATATTGATTAATTTGTTAAGAGATAAATAGACTATACAAGATTCAGTTTACATTTCTTTATAGCTTTCAAAATCATCATTTGTAAACATCATGAGATAACTTTCATGTATTGCAATACTGTAACACCCACAAAGACCATCACTATAATACTGACAGACACTATTGAGAACATGACAAGAATCCAACAAAACTGTGTTCCTACTGCTGCATGCCTTGCTGTGAGAGCAATCTGCATGAAGGCTGGAGAAGACAGGGATGTGCCACACATGCACCACATACGGCATGTAGCCCGTTCAGCCAGTCCAACACTCTGCCTGTTACTGCCTTCCCCAGACTTTCCACTGCTTACAAAGCTCCTGACGCCATGAGGTTGCACGGCAAGCAGCCATTGCTGACCATGAGTGGCTAAAAGACTCAGTCTCATGTTCACGTTCCTAGGTGGCACTAAAACAAAAGGTTGTAAAGTAATTACAACGTATAATCATTAACCACAATAACCAAAATACAAAAAAAAAGATTCATAAGCAAAATACATGTTAGAGCCAAACAATGGATTATAAGTCATATCTTACCTCCTAAAAGTTTGTTATTGTCCCATAATTCAAAAGATGTCTTGTGAAGACTGTATATTTGTTCCGACGCACCCAAGGCAATTTCATATTGAGGGCAATAACATATCATTATCAACCATTTAGACAAATAAAAAAAAAATACTTTCAAGACAAACAGTGTCCCCAAATTTTAGACATACACAGGAATGTCTATGCAAAAAGTACAGTAAGTTTTGTAATTGGCTATATTCTTTAAACCCGTCTCATTGTCTCAGACTTTTTCTTTTTATCCAGATTATTATTTGGAGACAGTAGAAGGTAAGATATTACAGAGTGTAATAGACTGAATGTTTAATACTTTACAAGACCATCATATTAAATATAATGACATGCATTTTGCATTTGTGGTAAATCAGTGGTCATGTATTCAGGGCTCAACATTAACGGTTGTCCTATTGCCCCTGGCAAGTAAAAGTTGGGTCCGGGCAAGTTATTTTATAATCTAATTGTCTGCCGGGGCAAGTGCAACAAGGGCTGTTTGTAAAACATGCATGCTCCCCATATGGGCTGTCAGTTGTAGTGGCAGCCATTGTGTGAATACGTTTTTGTCACTGTGACATTGACCTTTGACCTAGTGACCTGAAAATCAATAGGGGTCATCTGCCAGTCATGATCAATGTACCTATGAAGTTTCATGATCCTAGGCCTTATTATTCTTGAGTTATCATCAGGAAACCATTTTACTGTTTCAAGTCACTGTGACCTTGACCTTTGACATGGTGACCTGAAAATCAATAGGGGTCATCTGTGAGTCATGATCAATGTACCTATGAAGTTTCATGATCCTAGACATAAGCATTCTTGAGTTATCATCTGGAAACCATTTTAGATATTGCAAAACTTTAACCAAGGTTATAGTTTTGGACAAACACAATTAATGAATCACTGTGACCTTGACCTTTGACCTAGTGACCTGAACATCAATAGGGGTCATCTGCATGTCATGATCAATGTACCTATGAAGTTTCATGATCCTAGGCGTAAGCATTTCTGAGTTATCATCCGGAAACCATTTTACTATTTCGGGTCACCGTAACCTTGACCTTTGACCTAGTGACATGAAAATCAATAGGGGTCATCTGCGAGTCATGATCAATGTATGAAGTTTCATGATCCTACGCATAAGCGTTCTTGAGTTATCATCCGGAAACCATTTTACTATTTCGGGTCACCATGACCTTGACTTTGACCTAGTGACCTGAAAATCGAAAGGGGTCATCTGTGAGTCATGATCAATGTACCTATGAAGTTTCATGATCCTAGGCATAAGCGTTCTTGAGTTATCATCCGGAAACCATTTTACTATTTCAGGTCACCGTGACCTTGACCTTTGACCTAGTGACCTGAAAATCAATAGGGGTCATCTGCGAGTCATGATCAATGTACCTATGAAGTTTCATGATCCCAGGCCTAAGCGTTCTTGAGTTATCATCCGAAAACCATCTGGTGGACGGACATACGGACGGACGTACATACGGACGGACGGACCGACATGTGCAAAACAATATACCCCCTCTTCTTTGAAGGGGGCATAAAAATGAACAAAGAGCATTTAATTTAGACTTTAATTGCTGTAATCATTTTGTTAAATGTTAAAAAATAAAAAAGGTTTTGTGGTGTAATTTTGATCTTTATTAAACAAGAAATATCTTTAAAAAAGATATACGGCGTTGATTGTGGTCGATGTTTATGAACGATCAAAAGTTATCTCTATGAGATAAAAAGTAGCGGATGCCTTTTTTCTGCGCAGTTCTTAGCTACATCACAAGCAAATCAATTACGGGGTGTTGCGCCAGATTTCGTGGCTTATTTTGCTTTATGTGATATTATTACTCAGACATCTATATTGACAGAATAGAAAAACACAAGAAACATGAAAATAAACGAGTGCATATAGGTCAGCCGGCAATACTCGAATCTTATTTAATTGCATAATTATAGTATAGTGAATTATTGTGCTCATGCTTAATAAACTGGTCTAAATGGTTAAATATTTCTAATTAATTTTATCAAAATTGGTCCTTATCATGCAAATGTTGAAAACATATTAAAAATCGATGATTGACATACCACAATAATATCGCCGAATATCTTTATTTAGTATCTTTCTGATCAAAACAGACTTCAAGTGCACAAAGTTTACGAGACGGCGTTTATATAAAGATTTCTGCAACTGACCGCAAACTGACCTTGATACCTTGCGGATTGGAATGCAATGCATTAAAGTTAGGTAACAATTCTGCTGCTGAAACGAAGGCTTGTTTACGCCAACTGTACACGACCAAGGCAACAGCTGTGCCTAAAATATTGATATATCGACAAAGCGACTAAACGAACTATTTACTCCATCAGACAAAAATAGCATAGATTCCAATTTTTTCCTTCAATGAAAAGATCACAACCCCTTCTGCTAACTCCAGTGATGAACTGTATATAAACTCTGACTTTCACACACTGGCCGCGAATTGACCCGAAACCTCGTGGGTTGAAATGCAATGCAAGTAAGTACTAAATATGAGAATATAGCCTTTAGTATAAACGCTTTTGCGCTAGTAATTCTCTGAAAATAAAAGGTGAACGCACAAACTGTATTTATGTCGAAAATTGATTGTAAAACTGTTCTATCTATTGAGCATTTTCATTAGAGATAAAATTGTTTCATGCAATAAAACAGTTTTACAAAGACGCGGATATGTTTCCAATGTTCTGGTGTTATACTCAAATCAGCCAATGGAATAAATGAAGAGTATTCATTCGTACCTAGCCGCGGGAAATTTTATTTGAATATTATTGGACACTTACAAAGGTCAAGTCAGGGTGAAAAGCTGGCTTAATACAGCTTACGCCGAAAAAATATGAGGTTTACAGTTAATGTGATATTTCATGTTTGGGCAAGTGTCTTTACGTTCAGGGCAAGTAGATTTTCTAAATGTTTACTAGATTTTTAGGTTAATATTGAGCCCTGAATGTATATACCATTCAGCTTACTGCACAAAGTGAATTCCACAATAACCATTAATTAGCGTGCAAGACAACTAGAAATGTGACACATAGACATAGACAACCCCCCTTTGTTACTGCACAATACATGCATGTTGAATGACAGACATAATGTGAACAGTTAACACAGCATGCAGTGATTTGTTTTGCTTCATATTTAACAGCCAAAAGCTTTTGGATTGAACAAAATAGCATAATTAACTATGAAATTTGGGATGAATTAAACATTTTTATTATGATAAAAAATAACAGTACTTCAATAGTTTATAAGTGCAGGGTTTTTTCTGCCTATCTTGGGAAAAGGAGTCTGACCAAATTGGGAATTTTTTATCGACAAAATTGTCCATTTTGGGAATTTTTGCTTCGATGAACCGGCTCATTTTGGGAAAACATTGTGAATTTATCATGCTTAAATAAGTCAGTGGTTTAACAAATAAATTTGTTTTTATTTGTTATTTTGTCTTCTTTATATAAGCACATGCAATATTGGGCATGATCAACGTTTATTCAAGCACTGCAATTTTGTTTTTCTGTTACAGTTACACTCTGAGATAAGAACTGTTCAGTCAAAAACTTGTAGAAGATATTTTTTACCAAAACAAACACTGGTTAATCACACAAGTTACAGCATAATTTTTCTCAGCTTTCTGTTTTTGAAAGCATCACACAGCTCCTCCAATGTTTTGTCATTCAGATCTAGACCTTCAATTCAGGTAAGCATCAGATGAGTAAGTTTGGTTTGTGTGAATGTGCTGCGTAATGGGGAGCACAGCAGGTTCATGGTGCTGAATCCTCGCTCAAACACAGCAGTGCTTGTTGGTAGGATACACATCAGCTGGACATTAATAATCATAAGTCATAAGACACTTCTTTCTAAAGAAAAAAAAAAATTTTTTTTTTTTTTTGGTGGGAAATTGGAATTTTTTTATAATTTCGGTTTGGGATCAGGTCCGTTTGAACTTGAACAGACATGGCGTCGAAGCAGAAAATAACTATTTTCTTTTTGCCCGCAGCCGGAAATAACAATATGAAAGATAAAGCAAAGTTAACCGTTGAGTTAGAAAAAAAAAGAAAATTAAATCCTTCTACGAAAACAGTGAAAAAGTGGGAAAAAGAACTTAATATAAAACTAAAACTTGTTGTCGATGTCATATTTTATTTTGTTTTAATAGTACTAAACTAATGTCCAAACTTGCTTTTATTTATGTTTCCAGCAAAATTTGCGAGAATGTTTTTGATTTTGCAAGTTTGTATTTAAGCTGCTCGCAATGTTTTGCAAGTAGAACAAAAAGTTAAATTCGAGCCCTGACGACTACTGTAACACGTTATTTTGTGACATTTAAGATCCACTTACGATTTGTTGTCAGACGGCAACCAATTTTTGTTGAATCATAATTGCGCATCTCCACGCACAAGAAAATGCATTTTGAATGATAAATATAAATGTTTTGACAATACTTTGGTCAGGCACATGAAAGATTGGTCAGGGCTAGTAGGTTCTGCATTTACTAGCCCAAATGGGCTAGTTGAAAAAAAGTTAGTGTTGAGGCCTGCTTTTAGTCTGCAACATAACACCAGTTTCCCATTATGGTGGATAGAGCGTATGAAAGAATAAAAAAAGTAAATAAAACGCAATTATTTCTTGCTTTAATGGTACGATTTGCATGCGTTTGTGCTTTAGACAGGTAAAGGTTGATAAGTTTTTGCAGTATCAGTGTTCCTTAGCATTTTCTGTGGTGATCAAATTTTGCACCTTTGGACAAAAGATGGCGCATTGCAACTCTCTGCCACTCTTTGGGTTATAAACATATATGGTTATAAAGCTGAGAGTTGAACTTGAATTAGTGAAACTATGCTCATAACATACACACTCGTTTATATTTAGAAACTGCCAGAAAGTCAAGGTTAGCCCAGGGTGAAATTCAATCAAACACCCTCAATCAAAATAAATGTCAGTCGCTGTCTTTAAAACATACGTTCATAATTTCATTAGCGATACGGAACTGACATCACTTTTACAAGCGTTGACCAGTGAAGCGACATTTTAAATTATGGTAACCAGAACTAGTCTACTTAATTATGTGAAGGACAAGGTCAAGATTTGGATGTAATTTAAAGACTCAAACTATAAACATAATAATACAAAACCTCTGTACATAATAATGTTAAATTATAGACTAGAGCGAAATAATACTATAATAATACCGTAAATTAATGATTCAAACTGTCATACCTTAAATAATTGTGACAACCGGCGTGTTTGCGATTGTTACGTAATGGTGAGAAAGCGAGCTTGACACATTAGAGGGTTAAATACTACTATGGATACCTGCCCACACTCAGATTCGACTGGTTCCAAACCTGGTCAAAATGTATTCGTCATTTTCATTATTTAGCTAGGAAGATTATATTATAATGATAAATATTTTGGAAACATCATTATTGCTTGTGAAACCAATGTTCGCTTTAAAGAGTTCGTATTTGTATTTTCCTTTAAGATGGATTTTAACCAAAGTTAGGAAATGGTTTCCCTGACATGCGTAATACATTACACGGAAGCAATGCATTCCTTTAAGTTTTTACAAAGCCATTGAAAGAAAATTATACAAGACAATTTGTTTTTGGATCTTCTTTTGTTTGGAGGTTCATCTGCGTCGTACATAGCTTCATTATTGGTTACATAAAAGAAAAAGCACATGTATACCAGATAAGTTAGATAACATCTATATATACGTCTCTCAGCGTCATTATAGCCTCTGAGGAGTTTACATTTAGACGAAGTTCGAAACTCAGCAGCTCACTAAAGAAGTCGTCGAGATAATTATGTCCTTGATTTGTTTAAACTTGTTTCTATTCAGCAGTTTTCTTTTTTCGGCCAATCTTCACACAACTTTATGAGAATATTTATACAAGGCAAATATACTCCAAGCGCAATATAAATTGACTTACAACATGCTGAGTTATTACACTTTTAGTTTATTTTACCCTTTAGAGGTTTCCAGTGGGAAAAAGTTCATATTCATGCGACTTGGACCGAATTGACCGAAAATTAACTGGCCTATGATGTTCTTTGGGAAAACTTACACGATATCGAATAAAATAACATTTACAATCAACTTTTTGAAATCAATGTATGGCTGAAGTATTTGCTTCCGATCATAAAGACATAACACCTATTTCTAAATTCAATGACAACAGTGTTAGACAGAAAAACAGCAACTTATCGATTTATTTATATTTGGTTGCTCGCGCTTCATTACATGATCTAGGTTTTCTAATTTATGACTTCCTTATTCCTCTTCCATTGTGTTTGAAACGACCAACCATGCCGTTTTCACATAACTCTGCACTTATTATGATATCTGACTCTTTTCGCTCAAGTTAAAAGAACTAATTGCTACTTTTCATTCTTGGATCACCAATGAATTGCACAATTTTAGCAACCTGCAAACAATCCAATACTATACATCTGCATGTAGCAAGTACATGTACTTATACATAACTGTCATTTAATAACTCTTGTCTGAAACAAATGTTTTATTACAGCATCTTAACCGTATATTCAGTCACTTAAAGGCAAAATGACCTTTTAATCTGAACTGAAAATAATACCAACACCAGTAAGAAATTAAATTTCATGTCTTTCCTGTATAATAACGGCTTGAGAATTTTCAGATTACCCAGATAGATATTTTCTCATCAAACGGCCACTTTATGAAGATACTAAGGCAACACAGATTTTCCAAGCATGACATATCAATCCATTTAGGAATCGTATTAAAACAAAATAATGGTTATATAAGTAAACATAAAGCAGTGAAACTCCAGTTGCCCCAGCAGTATTGCATTCATATTATACACTCGATGTATAAAACAGGTCATCTAAAATACTAATAACACAACAAAATATAGTTCAAATTAAATGAGTCGAATTCTTGGCCTTTGCAAAACATGCGTACCGCAATGGGTATATTTTGGCCCGAAAATATTATCTAAGATGAAGTCTAAAAATAACGTGTTTTAAGCGAAACACAAAAAGAATTTGATACAATTTGCGAAACACATAATTCACTCAAATTTTATTAGAAATATTGCTTTAATGAAAAACATTGGCGTTCCTGCATATATATCAATCTGTAAATATTAAGGTAAGAAGTTCTAAAAACCAGCTAACCAATTGTGAGAATGCCGCCGTAATATATAAATTAAATTCTGTTAAAAATCCAATATAACAATATGTGTTACTAAAATTTTAAGTACCGACATCCCGTTATAATACCTTGCTTTCGAGAGTTGAAACTGTGTTAATTTATGATATAACCATTTTAAGTTTAATGTGTTCATTTACTCTTCTTTTTCTTCTTCCAATACAGTACAGACACCTTTCGACGTATACTCGTACTAGCGCATTGCGATGCAAGATGTGTCTATGTACAGTTAAAGTGATTGAAATAAAATAAAAAAGAATAAAAATCCTATGTATAGTGCAGGTAAAAACGTCAAGTACTGTCTATCGGAGGGTCACTGGTAGCACTTCCATCTTGAAGCTGTCGATGGTTGCGCAGCTAACTACCGATGCGAATGGTGTCTGGGAAGAAGAATGTTCTTTGGTAACATTGAGTTCTAGCAAATGGTACCAGATAGTGGAGTCCGTGACCTCTTGCGGAGCTGATGACAGTGAGGTTGGATGAAGGGACTTCAACAATGCCGTTGGCGATGCGGTACATCATGGTAACCTTTGCGTGGGCTCTGCGCTCTTGGAGAGGTGGCCACCCTAGTTGCTGGAGCATAGCACTAACACTGCTGGTCCTTCTTTAGTCTGAGAAGACCATCCTTGCGTCTCGGCGTTGCACCATCTCAAGCTTCAAGATGTTTGCACTGGTAAATGGATCCCAGATGATGCACTTGTTGATGGAGTATTCAACAAGTGGCCTCACCAGGGTTAAATAGCATAACTCTTTGGTCTTTCGGGGGCATTGTTGGATGTTTCCCTGTATGAATGATCTGGCATTGTTGGCATTTCTTGTTATGATGTCAATGTGATGGTTCCAGCTGAGTGATTTGTGGAAGTTGATGCCTAAATATTTAGCTGTGTCCGCTTCTTCTAATAAATGTCCATGTATGTTATAGGGTTGTCTGATAGGTTGTTATGTCCCCGGATCGAATGATCGGGATATATTGTTTTTTTGGCCTGTCTGTGTGTCTGTCACTAAACTTTAACCTCTGTCATAACTTTTAAAATATTTCAGATAGCAACTTGATATTTGGCATGCATGTGTATCTCATGGAGCTGCACATTTTGAGTGGTGAAAGGTCAAGGTCATCCTTCAAGATAAACGGTCAAATATATGGATTCAAAGCGGCGCAATAGGGGGCATTGCGTTTCTGACAAACACATCTCTTGTTTCTTGTTGGTTATGTGTAGTATCTGGCACCTTTGACGGTGAAACTTCATCAGTCAATCCTTTTCCCATCTATGAAGGCCTTCAAGATCCTGTTGTAGGGCTCTAGCATCTTCGTCTGTCTTGATGTGGCGGTAGAGGACACGGTCGTCTGCAAACATTCTAGTGGTGGATTCTGGTGATACATATTCAGGTAGATCGTTAATAAATAGCAGGAACAGGAGAGGTCCTGGGACGCTGCCCTGGTGGACTCCGGACTGTACAGGCGTATCTCTGGACTTGCTGCCATCCAGGATTACTCTCTGGCTCCGCTCTCCGAGGAAACTGTTTATTTATTCCATTAGGTTGTTTCTAATTCCATAGAATTGAAGCTTTGTTAACAGGCGTTGGTGGGGGTCTTTATAGAATGCTGTCGAAAAGTCCAATAGTATGACATCGGTCTGGACAGCGGCATCAATGTTGCGTGCAAGATCATGGACTGTCTGGATAAGCTGGGTCTCACATGATCTGCGTTTACGGAATCCATGTTGGGCGTCTGTAAGTATGTTGTTTTTGTCCATATGTTTCATGATCGAGCTTGTGACGGTGTGTTAAAGTGCCTTGTATGCTAAAAAACAGTGTGAAGACTGGTAAGAGCTCAGTTGCTGCTTCTTTTAACAGTCTTAATGGGAGCCTGGGAGGTGATCCGGTACTGTTGTCTTGTGTGGGTCAAGTCCAGCAAAGATCTTATACTCACCTTTCTCTGTGACAGTTATATGCCCCATAGGGTCGTGTGTGCTTGGTCCCATGTCAGAGATAGTTTTTATGTCTTCATCCTTGTTTAAGACGGAAGCAAACTGCTCGTTCAGGACGTGAGCCTTTGTATCGCTGTCTGAGTGTGTTATCCCCGTCTTGGCCTTCGATGTTGCTACTCCCTGGCTGTCAGTTTTCTTGCTTTTAATGAAACTGTACAACTTTTTTGGGTTAGATGAAGAATCTGGGCTGATAATATCTGTTATGTATTGATTCTAGGCGTCATTACAGGCAAGTTTGGATTTTTTGAAGTTCTTCATATCTTTTTATTTTTTTGATTTGCTAGATCTTGCTTTGACATATGCTCTTTTCTTTCTACGACTAAGCTGTTTGATCCCCCTATTTATCCATGGCTGGCTAAACCGAGGGCTACTCATCTTTGAAGGCACACATTTGTCTAAAAGATTGATGAGATTATCTTTTATGTCTTCCTACATTGTATTTATGTTGCTTAGGGTTGTGTATGTTCCTTTGAAGTATTGCTGAAACTGGAGGCCTTTGTTCTGCAATGAGACAAGATCAGCTTTTTCCATAGGTAGATATTTTTGCACCGGCTTCGATCTCTTGGCTGAGGCGCTAGATACTATGAACAACAATGTCGTGGTCACCAAGTCCGGGCAGTGTATACTGCGTGTCGTCAAGGTTGGACGATTGGTGAGGAAGACACCCAGAATGTTGTCTTTTCTTGTTGGTTGTGTGACCATCTGGTGTAGGTTGCAGTGTTCCACAAGATCGATGATCCTTTTGTTGATGCTGCCAGAATTCTTGTCGCCGTGGTGTAATGGATAGGGTGTCTGCCTAGCGACCGGGAAGTCATGGGTTCGATCCCCACCGTGGGAGCGTTCTTTAGATCTCTCCCAAAGACACCAAGTACTGGTTCTAGGCCCTGGAAACGGACTCGATGGCGTTTATATAAGCATCAGGGTTTCGATGCAATCGAGCTAAAATAAATAGGTTTAAACAAAACTAAACTAAACTAATTCTGGTTTCCATTCACTGTGTTTGTTACCCAGTTGATGTCAGGTAAGTTCAGGTCACCTCCAATCCATAACACAGCATTTCTGTGACGGTTCATGATGCCTTCAATGGTGGAACATATGTCTTCAGTAAAGGTTTCATTGCTGTTGGGTGATCTTTACATGGAGCCAGTTAAAAGTGTTTTGTTTTTTATATATCTAGGGTTACTTTTGCAAACATTTCAAGCTCACTGTTTGGTCCTATGTCATTCTTCTCATGGATCAAGTCTTTTTTCAGAACGAGAAGGACACCACCATACCCATCTTTTCTGTCATTTCTTAGAATATCCGTAAATTATGAGCAGAGCTAACTAGATATGTTGCATGCTATCGTGGACAGTCAGTTAAATCGGGAACCAGAAAATCAGGATTTCAAACCATGGAATGACAACTCTGCATCGAGATTTAAAAAAACACACCCCTATATTACGTTGCAGTTTTTGGGGTATTTCGAAATCAAACCGGTTTCTTGTGCGGCAATCAACGTGTTAGTTTTGCAAAAACGATAAGATGGTTATTGCGATAACAGGCAAGGTATAACCGTTTGTCTGATATTAATTGTAGTGTATTGCTCTTTAAGGTTGGTGGTAACCATACCGGACAGGTGGGGTTTCCTCCGGATACTCCGGCTTCCCCGCACAACTCAACTTCTCAAGTCAAGAGTGACCACACCCGAATATGACTCAATATAACAAAGGCAGGTCAAATTTTCTCTTTCATCAAACTATCAAGTGTTATACATCATCGGAAAGGGGTTTTGTTTTATTGAAAAGTAATTTTATTCAAATCAAGACTGTATCTTATCTTGGCAAAAAAATATTTAGGATTCATGAAGTTGTGGTCACCATTTTAGTGAGGTCAAATCTGATCCCTAAAATTTCGCAGATGTAGAAAAAAAATGTGTATGTTTGCATAAAATGCAACATTATTTTCATAAAATTTACTCTTTTCTGGTAATATTGAGCTACACCTTAATCATAATGTAATACAAGGTGGCGCTTGCCACTTTGGCACTCGGGTTTGACCAGTTCGGCATTCACAGTTAGTCACTTCGGCTGCCTGGTATATTATCACATATTTAATTTATGTTCAATCAGTTTGCAAAGTATATACACACACAACGCGTTTGCCACAAGTGATGTACTTTTCCTCAGTTGGTCAGATCAACGTTTAAGAGCAATTAATTAAAAAGCTAGTTAATGGATCCATAAAAGAGTTTGGTAGAATCAGATATTTGCACTTAAATAAATTGACTATTAAAATGGTATATAAGGCTAAAAAGCATTTAATTAGTAAAATTGTAATTATTTGAACGGATTCTTTCTTTCACATTTCGTAATTGAAGCTTCTGCTAGATTTCCAATATTAAAAATCATATACATGTAAACGTAATTTGTGATATTTTTACAGGGTCCTCGATAAGAGCCGGCCGCCGGCCAAATCAGCCGTTTGAAATCAGATTTTGGCTGGTTGAAAATTGCTCAGATTCGGAAAATCGGCATTTGATTTTTCGGAATTTGCGTGTCTTTTCGTTAATTTTGCTCCTTTTTTGCTATTAAGCAAAGACGTCGCTTGATTATCTCCCTTAACGCGCGTTTTTTGACTGGTTTGAATTTTCAAGACATAATAATGACCCTTAAGTTGTATCATTAGACACGCGGTTCAGTCTAACATTTCATTCCCGGTAACTAAAATGTCATAAATCTTGTTAGCAATAAGAGTGGATAGCTACATTCGACAGCGTTTTATAATTACCACAACAAAAACAATGAAAAGGGCATATTGGAATTGGTAAAAAATTAGTCAAATATTTTGACATTATTTTCATCACATGGTGAGTTTTTGTTCCTGATTGCTTGCGTTTTTTGTGTTAATGCAAAGTTTTTGTTGTTGTGAAAGTTTGTTTTAATTCAGTTACGTTTCAAACTAGAAGTGTCAAGCAAAATGTGCATGGTAGACGGACGATCAGGCCTTTTCTGCCCATTCCTGTAGGGCCGAATTTCGGCCCCATTCCCAATCCAAGAGCTTTTTTCATTTATCTTTTTTATGTTAAAAAAGCTAAAATTCATAAAATGCACACAAAAAATGCTCAAATTTAAGTGCCTCATTGACCATTAAAATAGCCATAAAATGCCCCAAAATGCAGGAAATCAAGTGCTCAATTAAAAAAAATTCTGGGGGAGCATGCCCCGGGACCCCCCTAGATGGCCTGATGGTTTCACATTTTGGCCTGTTGGCTCAAAAGTTATTGAGAAACCTGTTTTTATGCATCGATCGAAAATGCTTTATTGATTTGAAATAAAAAATTTGATGTTCCTAATAATTATATCAATAATAAATATTAATTACTTAGATAAAAAATGAAGTTAGTGTCACAGCGTAAGTGTCGATGACAATGCGATACACGTTGAAATATATATTAACAATAAATTCATTAAATTCATTATTTATTTTAAAAAATGTTGCTCATTTAAATAATTACTATGAGGTTTGCAAAGGTTTATATTTAGATTTAAATATTATTCATTTCCATTTCTCATTAATTTTCAATTTTGAGATCAAATAACTCCATAGAAGGCATTGAGATTACAATACAATTTATGTTGAAATATATTAATTTACCGATATATGCATTTAATTTATTGTAAACCTATGTATTTTTTTAAAACAAACTAAGTGCCGAAGTGTCTAACTATAAGTGCCGAAACATCCAACTTCAAGTGCCAAAATAACTACCGAGCGCCGAAGTGACTAAAGTCCGAAATGACCAGATGCCGAACTGACCAGCATTCCTTTTTGCCACCAGTAAAACAAGATGGTTAGGGTATGACATAACATTTTCAGGCTACTTGGAAAGATGCTGACATTGTTACTGAATAGAAAAATCTTTCAGTAACAACATAATATCTGGAAATTGCAGCTGTAATTCAAAATTCGTCCCAACTTTTGTGAGTCTAGTAAGTTAATAAGGTAGCAATGCTGGGACACACTCCGGCAGGGGTCTCCAGGGGTTTTTCTGACTTGGGAATTTTTTATTGACAAAATTGTCCATTTTGGGAATTTTTGCTTCGATGAAACTGCTCATTTTGGGAAAACATTGTGAATTTATCATGCTTAAATAAGTCAGAGGTTTAACAAATAATTTTGTTTTTATTAGTTTTTTTTACCTTAAATGCAGGTAAGCATCAGATGAGTAAGTTTGCTTTGTGTGAATGTGCTGTGAAATGGGGAGCAGGTTCATGGTGCTGAATCCTCGCTCAACCACAGCGCAGTGCTTGTTGGTATGATACACATCAGCTGGACGAGTAAGAACATTAATAATCTAATATTCATAAGTCATAAGACACTTCTTTCTAAAAAAAAAAATATTTTTTTTTTTTTTTTGGAAATTGGGAATTTTTGTTATAATTTCGGTTTGGGATCAGGTCCGTTTGCATTGGGAATGCCTCTGTTTTCCGGAGGCGCAGACAGTGCTGAAAAACCCCTGGGTCTCACTAGGATTTTAAAACAGTCTTTGGACTACTTGAAAAAGTAGGAGTCCGAAAGGAAGAAATAGGAGTCCCAATTAATATTACACACGTTTTCAAATTTTCAGTAAGAAAATTCATTCAAATAAAGAATGAATATGAAACTAGAAATGGCGCAGCAGAGGCCGACGTGTATCCCCACGCCCATGTTTGACCCAGGGGTGCCCCAGGGTTGGTAATGGGGCCATGCATAGTTGAGATTTACCGTATTGTCATAAGAGATGGTCAGTATCAATTTGAAGTAAATCAGTCTAGAAATGAAGAAGTTAATGTAAAATAACCTAAAAAATGAGTGAAAATCTCTGACCCACCCCAACCCCCATAACTTTTGACCCAGGGGTCAGATCAAAATTCCAAATAGTGCACTGTCTCACACATGCTCATAGCTACCACGTGTGTAAGTTTCAAGGTTCTAGCGCTTATAGTGTAGGATGACATAGTGGCCAGGACGGACAGACGGCGGAGATAACCACATAATTGATTTCAAAATCTGAATGCGGACCCAAGGTCAAGGTCATGGGTCAAAAATGTTGTGCACATGGAAAGGTCTTGTCCAGATACACATGTGTACCAAATATGAAAGCAGTATCTGAAGGGACACAGTAGTTATGAGCCTTTTTTGAATCGCTGTCGCAGATTTCGAAACCTGAATGCTGACCTCAAGTTCAAGGTCACAGGGGTCAAAAATTGTATGCGCATGGAAAGGGGTTGTCCAGATACACATGCATACCAAATATGAAAGCAATTATCTGAAGGGACACAGTAGTTATGAGCCTTTTTGGAATCGCGGTCGCAGATTTCGAAAACCTGAAGGCTGACCTCAAGCTCAAGGTAAAGGTCCAGGGCCCTTGCTACACTTTAGGGGATTGCGGCGGGGGCCGTTAAATGGGGGAATTTCGCATCGTTTTTGGCGAAAAAGGGAATTTTATAAGATCTTTTCACCAACCATTCAACACTTAAAATTGCTATATTTTAATGTAATTTACAAAAATATACATTTAATCAAATGTTAATAGCACAATACCAGCTGGCAACTTCGGTATAAAAGTAAAAAAAAAAATATATTTTTTTTTTTTATGGAGGGGTGAATTTTTAGCTGAAATAGGGGAAAAAAGTATACTATTTTAAGGGGAGAATGGGGCCGAATTTTGACCCCAAAAATGACCAAATGAGGGCCCTAGTCACATGGGTAAAAAATTGTATGCGCATGGAATGGTGTTGTCCAGATACACATGTGCACCAAATATGAAAGCAATATCTGAAGGGACACAGTAGGTATGAGCCTTTTTCGAATCGCTGTTGCAGATTTTGAAACCTGAATGCTGACCTCAAGTTCAAGGTCACAGGGGTAAAAAATTGTATGTGCATGGAAAGGTGTTGTCCAGATACACATGCTTACCAAATATGAAAGCAATATCTGAAGGGACACAGTAGTTGTGAGTCTTTTTCGAATCGCAGTCACAGGAAAATTTCTGACCCTGCCCCAACCCAAGCCTCATAACTTTTGACCCAGGGGTCAGATCAAAATTCTGTTGCCGTCACCGTCGCACTTAAGCTCTTAGCTAGTGCTGCAACAATATACCGGTATATCGGTATATATCGCAATATGCAATCCGCATATTGTATTGCGATACGATTTTCGTCATACCGGTACGAAAATTTTACAAACATGCATCTACATTTCGTTCAGAAAAGCCATCCAAAATAATGATATCAAGGTAAACAAAACAAAGCGGTATTTTGTAAAAATAAATTGTTACGTACAAATGGCATTCTAAAAAGTCTATTATACAGAGTAGCGTTGTTACATGGGAGCATTCATTCTATGCTTTTAAACGAATTATCGTTGAATTAATTACGCACAACTAAATGTTTCGTTCGATTCTGAAATGAGCATTATTAAATTTGTAATCCGAATTTCGGAAACATGCTTCCGAAATGTAATGCTAACCCGACAATAAAAAAAAGTGCTTTATTCTTTTTCTCAATAAAAAGCAAAAGCGCGCAAAAATTATACAGACATGTAGAACGTCGCGTGCAAAGTGTGGGTGTATTTGTGTTGTATAAAACGGGAACATCACGTCAGGCGATTTACGCGTGTTCAGTGGGAAAAAAACACCCGATTGGAAGTTATTTCATCACATCTTTAAATAGTAACAAATGCCAAAATGTATTTGATATTTAAGAAAATTGGTGAATGTTTGTGTTTTGTGTTATTCTTGAGCATTTTTATAGTAAACATTTACCAGAATTTGCTTTAAAACTGGAATATACGGGATTATCGGGTAATTGGCGAGTTATAATTTTGGTACAAGTAAGCAATATATTGCGATATATTGCAATACGGGTTTTTGAGCTGACAATATATCGCAATACGCTTTTTGGCGTATTGTTGCAGCACTACTCTTAGCTACCATGTGTGTATTATAATAAAGTTTCAAGGTTCTGGTGCTAATAGTGTAGGAGGAGATAGTGGCCAGGACAGACGGCGGAGATAAGCACATAGTCCCCTTTTTTTTCCGAAAAGAGTGGGGATAATAATACATAATATAATTGTTGGTTTCATTATAAAAAAAAACAAATATAAAATGTAAATTAGGAATCTGTTCTATTTATTGTTACTTAAATCAACAATCCTGCAGAAAAAAAATAAAATAACTCTTTAATGGCAAGTGTGCATAAAACTGCTAAATGTATTTACCCCACTTGTATACATACTTTTTTTGTAAACAAAGCATTATTATTACCTTTCAATAATTAAACACAAAAGTCTTTGACAATCACATTTGTGTTAAGGATAACATCAATTAAACCTATACTAAAAAAACTGCAAGTTGTGAATTGTGTCCGCAGACATCAAAGGTCTTTGATGTGAATGCCGAGTTGGGGCAAGTTTCTAGAAGTTAAAACTTTAAATTTGTAACATATCAGCAAGTGACCATTTCAAATGGCATTAATCACTACTACACTACTTGAAGCATGCTCATACTGTCAGATAAAGCATTAATGTTTAGCTCTGTAGAGAATGGGATGTGAGAAGTTGAGAACTATCAGACAATTTAGAAACATTAATGCATTTGATTAATCGGATTTTAAACAGGTGTGAGGAAACAAATTGTGTTAGCTTGAGTTTAAATAGGAGGTTGCTTTACAGGTTTTGTTTGATAGTGGATTGCAGGGGTTTCACTAGGATATTAAAACAGGAGTCCTTAGACTCCTAACGTGAAAAAAGTAAGAGTCCAAAATGAAAAATAGGAGTCCCAAAGCACGAGTCTTCAAATTTTCAGCAGTCAAATTAAGAGTCACTAAAAATAATTATTTTTGCTAAAAAAAGAGTGTCTGTAAACTTGAGTTATGACGGTAATTTGGTTGATTTTCCAAAAATAAAACACTTTCACTCACTCCTGATTCTTAGAAAATGTTGCGAGAAATCTATCTTTTTGCGAGAATCAGCTTTCCAACTATTCAACGTTGTATGTTTTCATACTTTCTACACCATTTTTTACCAGAAATAATTTTAAACATAGCTGTGCTCTCATTGGTTAATAACGGTGATGGGGCTTTCCTGACTTTGCTTGGGATGCGAGTGGGAGAACATTCTGTACTAGAGGAGCTGCTTGAAAAAGAGACAAAAGAGCAGAAGTGGCAGAAATAATTAGTTATCTCAGCATGCCAAGAAGTACTGAGCCCCAACACCCACAAGGCAGTGCTCCAGCTAGGCCTAAATAGAAAGGCGCCCTACCCCTCTGAAGCCCTGCCCTGCCCTTCCGAGTCTCCGCCTTGCCCTTTTATTTATAAAAAATAAATAAAGAAATAAAAGGTTGTTCTTTTGGACATATGATAATTTATCAATCTTTGATTACATTGTTATTACAAATGTAGTTTATTCCTCATTGTAGACATTTTATTTGCATGTTTTAATAATAATGGGAACAATATATTCTAACAATTATTAATAACATAAAAATTAATATGCAACAGGGAGCATTCCAGATATGCCAGCGCGCTCAAAAGTGACCTTTTGACAAAATACTGCACTTTGAAGGTGTCCTTTTGACAAAGTAGCCCCCTGCCCTTTTCAAATCCTAGCTGGAGCACTGCACAAGGGTACACCCACAAGGAGTGGATATAAGCACAGATACTACAGAAAGTTTAAGAAAGAAGAGAAAAGAAATCAAGTTTCAACAAAAAATGCAAAAAAAAACAACAGAGAGAACAGTACACAGAAGCAAACATAAAGCAAAGTATAAGGGCAGACAACCTGAACTACCTAGAGAAGAGATGCTGGCAACAGAAACAGAAGAGGCAGCTCAGCAGAACCAATGACCTGTACTCCATCACCAAGAGTATAACAGGAAAGTATGCCAAGCAACAGAGAGTCCAGTAAGGGATAACAATGGAGGAGTGATAGCACATGACAAAAGGCAGAAGAGATTGATCGAGCAATTTTAGGAGCTGCTCAACAAGCCAGCTCTTGCAAACTCATTTTAGGTACTGCCAGCTACAAGCAATCTGCCAATCAATTGCTGGTCACCCATGAAGGAAGAGATACACAGTGCCATTGAAAAATTGAAGAACCGAAAGTCTTCACTCAGGACCTGGCAGCATACCGGCTAAAGCACTGAAGGCTGACATTGTGACAAGTGGGTAACTTCTCTACCAGCCTTTCTACTGTGTGTCTACCTTGTGTCTTCTAGGGAATTGAATTTCAATTCTCCCCTTCACACAGAGCTCCAGATAAGGTTTTGTGAAATTCTTAAATTACTACCAGATTTTCAAAAAGAAAACTTAACTCTGAAATTTTATTCTTAACGTTACTAGTAAATTTGGAAAATAATTCTTATTTTCTCTAAATGACCTAAAAATAAATAATAATGGTTATTTTCATGCAAAAAAATCAAAGTAAACATACTAGCAACTTTATTTATAAGAGTTCAACAGTTTCTTTTCAGTATTTTACCATTTTATTTTTTAAATACCTTTAAATGCCCAAACTGTGCTTAGATTGCATGCCTTAGATTAATTTTTACATATTTCACAATTAAAACAGGTCTCTCTTTCAATCTTTTCAACGATTAGCCACGGGACTTGTCCCTTCCACTTGTTCAATGTTTTTTTTGTGTTTAAGTTTGGACCCGTCGTGTCGCGTTTTTGTTTAGCTTTTCCGACTGTGTCTTCTACTGAACATACAACATCGTATAAGATCTTTTCTATAATGTCTTTCTAAACATTTAACTTCGGCTCACTTTGCGTACAATATGTTAAAAGCGTGTTTTTGGAGCTTTGCAGTTTTTTAGGACGCTCTCTGGGCGCCGCCATTGTTTTTTGACAGATAGACTGTATACGCCGCTTTTATTGGAAAAAAATGCGCTTTGTTAAACAAACCCGATAACCATTCTATATAAGCACCGCAAAGATCTTTTATACGCGAAAAGAACTCAATACAAATCGATACGAACCGATGTAAAAATAATATTCGTAACTTGATTTTGTAATTCTTCATGGTACGACAAGATTTAAAAATAAATACGTAACGGACTTGAAAATAATTCGTAATTACGAAAATACGACCCTTATCTGGAGCTCTGCCTTCACATCAACTTCATGGAGTTTCATCAGTATGAGGTGTTCCACAGTGTTGAACGCCAGTCCCTCAGGGGTCAACTGAGACACTATGCAGTGCCAAAAAAAGATCACGGAAACATTGCTTTGACAGACTTCTATATGCTGCCTTCTTTGAAGTGGGGCATAAAAACCCATCAATTATACCACTGATTATACATTGTTTCCTGACGAAAGCAAGTACAGCTCGGTGTGTTTTCATTACCCTTGATAAAATAATTGAGCTAAAAATGCAGAGACCTCATAATGTCATAAAATCAAGAGTCATTGTTGTGGTGTGTTGTTATCCCCTGCCATGGGCGGAGGGATTTTGTTTTTGCGTTGTCTGTCCATCCATCCGTTTGTCCGTGCTTCTGTCTGTCCGTCTTTCCGTCCTTTCGGAGCCATATCTTGGAAGTGCTTTGGCGGATTTAATTGAAACTTGGTATGAGTATATATATGGAGAAGAGAATGATGCACGCCAAATGGCATTGTAACCATCTGTTAATAACGGAGTTATGGCCATTTGTATCTTGAAAAAAATGCTTTTTTTGTGTGTCCGGAGCCATATCTTGAAAGTGCTTTATCGGATTTCATTGAAACTTGGTATGGGTATGTATATCAATAAGAGGATGATGCACGCCAAATGGCATTGTACACCATCTGTTAATAATGGAGTTATGGCCCTTTGTATCTCGAAAAAATGCTTTTTTGAGTGTCAAATATAACACTTTTGTGTCCAGAAGCATATTGGCGGGGGATATCAATTCAACAAATTTGCTTGTTTTTCTCTGCTTTCTGTTTTTGAAAGCATCACACAGCTCCTCAAATGTTTTGTCATTCAGGTCTAGACCTTCAATGCAGGTACATGTACATGTAAGTTTAATGAGTAAGTTTGGTTTGTGTGAATGTGCTGCGTAATGGGGAGCACAGCAGGTTCATGGTGTTGAATCCTCGCTCAACCACAGCAGTGCTTATTGGTATGATACACATCAGCTGGACGAGTTGGAACATTAAAAATCTATTAATCATAAGTCATAAGACACTTCCCTCCAAAAATAAATTTATAAAATTAATAATTTCGGTTTGGGATCGGGTCCGTTTGCTTTGGGAATGCCTCCGTTTTCCGGAGGCACAGACAATGCTGAAAAAACCCTGTCTTGGAAGTGCTTTGGCGGATTTTATTGAAACTTGGTATGAGTGTCCAGAAGCATATTGGCGGGGGATATAAATTCAACGAATTTGCTTGTTGTTTAGAGATATTTATCATCAACTCAACTTTCTTAAAGATTCTCAAACAAGAGTATTTGCTTTACCCTGTACATTGTTACATTCTGAAGGATCCACACAAGACTGTTTTAACTTTAAATGTTTTGTTTGTAGGCTGACTGGGATGCCAGGATGAAAGATGCAGGAGGCAAGGTTGTGGCCGTTGATTTCACTGCAACCTGGTGTGGACCTTGCCAGATGATCAAACCACTCTTTGAGGTGGGCATTATTAGACTAGTGTTAACTGTAACATCAATATTTCATTTTGCATGTCCCCATGACTAAGATGGTTGATATTTGGGGTCCTTTACATAAATACAAGGTTTTGTTTGTTTGTATTGCCTTCATTTGTATCCACATTTTAAGCTCACCTGAGCACAAAGTGCTTAAGGTGAGCTACTTTGAACTTTGTTCAGTGTCCTGTTTTTATATATTTTTACAATATCAAAGTTGAGTTTGAATCTGATCAAGCGGGGTACAATAGTATGTCGCTATGTAAAGTCTTCAACACTTAGTGTACATTGAATTCAGGTGAGGCCTCAAAGGCCATCCTGGTAATCTTTTTATGTTTTGTATTTATAAGATATTTGTAGAAATCATTATTTTTAACCAGGTTTTCCGAAGGAAAAAACTGGTTATTAGATTGGCGAATGCGGGCGGGCTGGCTGGCGGGCTGGCGGAACAAGCTTGTCCAGGCCATAACTATGTCGTTCATTGTCAGATTTTAAAATCATTTGGCACATTTGTTCACCATCATTGGACGGTGTGTCGCGCGAAATAATTACGTCGATATCTCCAAGGTCAAGGTCACACTTTGAGTTCAAAGGTCAAAAATGGCCATAAATGAGCTTGTCCTGGCCATAACTATGTCATTCATTGTGAGATTTTAAAATCATTTGGCACATTTGTTCACCATCATGGGACGGTGTGTCACACAAAAGAATCACGTCAATATCTCCAATGTCAAGGTCGCCACGACTAAAAATAGATTTTTTTTTCAAAAAAAAAATTAAAAAGGGGGTTAATTTTGTTTGTTCATTTCAAAAGTTCAGTTTGAGTTTTCTCCCTTTATCAGATTTTTTTTTCACAATGAAAACCTGGTTTTGTGACAATTTTGTCCCTTGTATAATATTGTTTGTATTATATGTGATAAAATTTACTTTAGCACTGGACTGTATAAACATATCACACATGAATTTGAATGCTTCTTTAATATTACGAAAGGTCCTGACTCGATAATGAGGGGTATTTGACGAAGAAAATAAAGTCTTGTAAATCCCCGATTAGGACATTTGTCAGGATTCAAACAGGTAGTGGTTTTACTAGATGTTCACTGAAATATACAACAAGCATGGATTATTCTGTCATGTGTTTTGGAGGGAAAAAACGCAATTTATTAACTTTTGTAAAATCTCTGCATTTATATACATGGCTAAAAGTGAGGAAGGTTAAACAATCATGAAAAAAATCAACCTGGGGTCTTTAAGGCCCTAGGTCAGGTCAGGGCAATGGCCTGGCCATTGGGCCAAAGGCTCTCACAAGTTCCCGGACATTAGAAGCCAAATTTGAAAAAATCAAGTTCAGAAATGAATATAAAGATAAGTAACAACAAACACTTAACATAATTGAGAAGTTAATCATATTACTAACAATAAGCCTTTCCTGTTTCCTCAAGCAGACACTATATATCCCCATCGGAATAAAACTTCAAACAGCCACTTCCAGTTATATTTATTTTCACTCAAAGTTATTTGATGTTTCCTTTAAGGATCCAACTTTATCTCCATTAGTTAAGCGCAGGATATCTTAAAATGGAATTTCTTAATAAAAGACGCATTGAAACTAGACATAAGTTGCAGACAAGGGAAATTATTATAACTGATATTTTAAACAGCTGTTAAACTTGCCCCTAGATTGACCACGGATATTGATTCAAGTAGTAATATGATTCAGAACTTTCTTGGAAATCAACAACCTGGGCTTGAAAAATCAGGAACTTCCTGAGAAATCGAAGAACTCTTTTAGCCATATATATATTATTTATTGAAACTAAAATTGTGTACTTTCATGTAATACTATGCACTACAGGTTAGAATTGGCTGGTGGTTTACTCTTTAAATATTCTATTGTATGAGTCTTATATTATTAATAATATTAATTGCACATGAAAGTGTGAGTTATAGAAGTAGTACTGTCTTTTTCAGCAATTATCCCAGGATTGCACCAATGTACTGTTTTGGAAGGTGGATGTTGATCAGTGTGAGGTAAGTGCTGAACGTTGTTCTCGGTAGACATGTACTGCAGCATGACATGTATTCCCAGGGGTTATGTTAGGCTCTGGAGAAGGGGCCCTAGATTGAAAAAAGGGGGAAAAGTAGCATGTGAAAACCGTATTTAGAGATTACATGATGTTACCAATATTGGAATGACATTTATTGAGATATGTGTCTTAGGGGATGTAGTCTTTATTCGATGGTTGGAATTTTACCATTCTGGAGAGACTTTGTTTGCAAAAAACTTTAATCATGAAATACTGTGTGAAAAGGCCATACATTTGTGAATTTTGTTGTAAGGTTTTGTGCCTTATGTACAAAAAAGTTGTTTTTATTGAATATTGTAAAGTATTTAAGGTTTTACTTAAGCAGGTTTTACATCTTTGAAAATGTCAGGGGTAAAAATACTAAATTTCATAGTTTTTTTTAGGACGGCTGTTTTCGGAGATAACCCGAGGTATTATCATAGCCAGTTCGCCGTCTGCCGGCATCGTGCTAAAACCTTGACATTTTGCGCTAAAATCAAAGTGCTTCCACCTAAAACTTTAAAACTTCATATGTAGATGCACCGTGATGAGTTCTACACGCCACACCCATTTTTGGGTCACTAGGACAAGGTCACTGTGACCATTAAAAAAAAAATCTAACAAGCTTTCATTTATTAAAAACTGCACCGGCAGCCGAGCGTTTGCACCCGTTATGCGGTGCTCTTGTTATGTATTCTAGTTAAATTCTCGTCAAATGTTTCTTAGTGTACATTGTAGACAAAAACTATGCAATTTAACTTAATTTTTACCATATACTTGTACAATTTATTACTGATTGAGCTTTTTGGTAAAAGTTGCATCCCAATGATGTAAGGCTGATTATCTGCAAAAGTTAAAAGTGAGAAAATGGTAAAATGCTTGTATCATAAAGCAGGCTTGTACTTCAATTGACATCCTGGATTATTTGTTCTTTTGTCCAAAATGTTTATTTTAAACAGACTTAGCTGCTGTGTATGGAGTGTTGTCATTTTGTATATCTTCACTGGCCATTGCCAGCCATTAGCTGCTGTGTAAAGAGAGTTGTCATTGTGTGTTTATCTTCACAGGACATTGCCAGTGAGCAGGGAATCTCAGCCATGCCCACGTTCAAATTCTACAGGAATGGCCAGAAGGTATGTTGCTTTTTGTCTGACCTTCACAGCAACAATAACACTTATAGTACTTATATTACACTACCTTTACACTCATGGGGAGCTTCAAGGATATTGTGTGTGTGTGTGTGTGTGTGTGCACACATACATACATACACTTTTCTTCTAAAAACTTCTCTTCCTAAATCCCTAGAAAGAGTTGATTGAAACCTCACAAAAATGATCATTGGGTGACACACTTTTCAGGTTGTTTCAAATCTGAAATTATGGGGTCAGGGTTTTAATATTTGGCGTTTTAACATTATCTTATTGACCTCTACTAAGCTTGTTCTTGAGGTCGAAAAATGGCCACACCCTAGTGTCGCTCACATGATTTATCCAACTTAAACAAACATCTCTGAAATGATATTGCCCATTTTGTATGTTTTATCATATGATTGTCCTCAACCAGATGTGTTCATATCATAATCCTGGTGTCGAAATTGGCCTGCTGGGGGTAAAATGATTCCCTTATATTTATATCGTGAAATATCTCCTCTGAACCCTTATGGAATAAAGTTTGGTATATTTTTAGCTCTACTGGCCGAAGGCCGGAAGAGCTTATGCAGGGCACAACATTAAAGGTAGTCCGACTGTCAGGGACAACCAAATTGTTAGTCCGGACAAGTAAATAAAGAATTTGCTAGTCCGACGGGACAAGTGGTCATTATAATTGTATAACTTAGAAAAATGCCTTTAAAGCCATTCATTATTTCTGTGGAGATATCACTCAACTTTTCCGAGTATATTTTGTATACGTTTAATCGTCGAAGCCCGAGATATTCCAATAGTTCCATGTGATACATATACAAATACACTGTACTGTTCACAAGGGAAGCAACCCTTAACATTTTTTTCTTTGCCAAGATAACAAGAATATTCTCCCTTGTAAAGAATATGTGCATTTTACGACACCGGTACACACCCATCTTACAGACAATTAACGTAGTGACGTCCTCTCTATGTATGGAATGATTTATGTCCCCCACTATAGTAGTGGGGGACATATTGTTTTTGCCCTGTCTGTCTGTTGGTCTGTTGGTCCGTTGGTCTGTCTGTCTGTTTGCGCCAACTTTAACATTTTGCAATAACTTTTGCTATATTGAAGATAGCAACTTCATATTTGGCATGCATATGTATCTCATGAAGCTTCACATTTTGAGTGGTGAAAGGTCAAGGTCATCCTTCAAGGTCAGAGGTCAAATATATGTGGCCAAAATAGCTCATTTTATGAATACTTTTGCAATATTGAAGATAGCAACTTGATATTTGGCATGCATGTGTATCTCATGGAGCTGCACATTTTGAGTGGTGAAAGGTCAAGGTCATCCTTTAAGGTCAGAGGTCAAATATATGTGGCCCAAATCGCTTATTTTATGAATTCTTTTGCAATATTGAAGATAGCAACTTGATATTTGGCATGCATGTGTATCTCATGGAGCTGCACATTTTGAGTGGTGAAAGGTCAAGGTCAATCTTCACAAGGTCAAGGTCATCCTTCAAGGTCAAACATCATATAGGGGGACATTGTGTTTCACAAACGCATCTTGTTTTTTTTTTAAATATCAGTTAAGTACTGTACATATACATCACTTTTAACATTTTCTGTTTGATGTTGGCAACACACAAGTTTTTGTCGGTTATTATGGCTTTGTATAATGTTTAAAAATCAATAATCTTGAGTTTTCCTGTTATTATAGTCAGTACTTTTTGTATTGAAATTGCCTACATTTATGTTTACATGTATTTTGAACGATTCAAGTCTTTATGATTTGAGCATTTTGTATTATTTCATTATTTTGCAAAGTACTGAGCAGAATAAGATATAATGGTCAGGACAAGTTGCTTTTTGGTCAGGACAAGTGAAATTATGGTCTACTTGTCCGACTGGACAAGTGGCTTCAAAAGTTAATGTCGAGCCCTGGCTTATGTCATGGCGTGGTTTCCGTCCGTCCGTTCGTTAGACTTTTTCTTGTTTACGCGATAAAGTCCACAGTTTTCATCCGATTCTTTTCAAACTTGTTCAGTGTCTTTATATTAATGAGGACTCGAAACCTATTGAAAATGGGTTACATCAGAGTAAAAGGTCCAGAATTATCGCCCCTTGAATTTGAGAAAATTGTGAAAAAAGGCTTGTTTACACAATCAAGTCCACAGTTTTCATCCAATTATTTCCAAACTTGCACAGTGTCTTTATCTGAATGATGAGTCAAACCCTATTGAAAATGAGCTATATCGGAGTTATAAGTCCAGAAGAATCTGCCCTTGAATTTGAGAAAAAAATGAAAATTCAGTTTTTGTATGTGATAAAGTCCATAATTTTCATCCAATTCTTGGCAAACTTGCACAGTGTCTTTGTATCAATGAGGACTCAAAACCTTTTTTAAAAAGAGCAATATCGAAGCAATAAGTCCAGAATGACTTCCCCTTGAATATGAAAAAAGTTTGAAATCCCGCTTGTTTACGCAATTAATTCCACAGTTTTCATCCAGTTATTTCCAAATTTGCACAGTATCTTTACATCAATGAGGACTTGAACCCTTTTGAATATGAGCAGTATTCGAGAAATGAGTACACAATAATCTCCCCTTGTATTTGAGAAAATTCTCCTTTTTTTGCGCGATTAAGTACACAGTTTCCATCTTATTCTTTCCAAACTTGCATAGTGTTTATAGCAGGCGAGCGATTCAGGCCCTCATGGGCCTCTTGTTAAAAAGATATTGTCCTGAAATGTCAAGGCTTGTTCGTTTAGTTTCCCTGATATGTAAATAAAGTGAAAAAATGTTCTCCTGAAATCTCAAGGCAAGGTTTTTATTATGGCCCGGTAGAGTGGCATATAGCATTTGAACTGTCTGTGTGTCAGTCCGTCTGTCCGAAAACTTTAACATCGGCCATAACTTATGCAATATTAAAGATAGAAACTTGATATTTGGCATGCATGTGTATCTCATGGAGCTGCACATTTTGAGTGGTGAAAAGTCAAGGTCTTCCTTCAAGGTCAAAACTTAAAAAAATAAAATCTAAGGGAAGTAACAAGCTTTAAAGGAAGATTTCTATTTATCATTTGGCAGGTACAGATCATTTTTACAAGGGAAGTAATATTTTTATTATATCCCTTTAAAATATATTACTTCCTTTGTAAAAATTATCTGTACCTGCCAAATGATAAAAAAAATTAAATAAATCAAAGCGGCGTAGTAGGGGGCATTGTGTTTCAAACACATCTCTTGTTTGTTATGTACTACCAAGTTTGTTCAAATTGTTCTCCCTTATGCAGATGTTGTGTATTTGTTATGTAACATAATTTGATGCTCATTAGTTTATCCACATTATGTCCATGGTGTAATATGTCACCCTGCCCTGATTTTAATTCAACATAACCATTATGCGGTTGGGCAGTTTTCCTTATAGAGCTGAAGTTTTACCATATAAAAACTCTAAAAGTGAAATTTCTGTCCAATCATCATGAAACTTGCTAAGAATGTACGTTCTAATTTTTTAACGGAAAAATAATAAAAGCTGCGCTAAAAAGTTCACTTCCTTAGGGTCTCAGGCCCTTTTGTGAATAGATATTGTTCTCCATATTTCTGTGTTTCAAAGTTAGTGGTACTTCTTTGGGAAGTCATTTTCAAAACATGTTTTGAATTGATTTTTTTTATTTTGTTGGAATGTTTTCTCCCAACAGAAATACGGGTAAAAAGTGTAAAAATGAAAAAGTAATGTGGTAGAATACTAATTGAACCATGATATCGATGGGCTCCTTTGCATTTCAGATTGACGAGTTCACCGGGGCAAATAAAGACAAGTTGACAGAACTGGTTAAGAAGTATAACGCATAAAGTTAACATCAAACAAGTTGTAGAACACTACCTTACAAATGAGACAAGTTACTGAGTTTCAACTTCTCATTTCTATTCAATTGTCTGTTAGGTAATTGTCGAGTATACCATGTCCACATGTTTTTGTGTAATACTTGTACCAATTAAACAAGTTGACAACTGTGCTGTGTCTTGACTTGTTGTTTTGTATGGTAAAATAGTCCTGCAGCATGAGCTTGGTGGAAATAACAGAAGTTGAAATGCACAAAATGCCCCTTTTCGATTTCAAAGCACCATGCAAGCGACCATGTGTGCTGTTATCAAACTTACTGCTTTTCCTTTGTGTGTTGCCTCCGGTTTGCGCATTTATAATCTTTTAGGCAGGGATTTAAAAGCTCCCGAATTACAAAACTGAAATTGCGAGCATAATTATCATCTCAAGGCTAAGTTTGGTCACTGTTAAATGCACACTATAGGAGATCGTTGTAAATTTATTGAAATACACAATAAATATGGCAACCAAATGATGATCGATGCAATTAAAAATAGATATAAATGCCGCTGTTTATGAACCTGAAATCTGTTCTGCAGTTTTTAGCTCTACTGGCCGAAGGCCTGAAGAGCTTATGTCATAGCGTGGTTTCCGTTGTCCGTGCGTGCGTGAGACTTTTATTGTTTAAAAAAAAACTTTGAGAAAAAAATGAAAATCTTAAACATTTTGCCATAACTTTTGCAATATTGAAGATAGCAACTTCATATTTGGCATGCATGTGTATCTCATGGAGCTGCAAATTTTGAGTGGTGAAAGGTCAAGGTCATCTTTCAAGTTCAAAGGTCAAAAAAAAAAATCAAAGCGGCGCAGAAGGGGACATAGTGTTTCCGACAAACATATTTCTTGTTTGTTTACATATAAAGTTCTATCCTTTTGAAACTTCAACGGATGTTTTATATCATCAAGGGCCAGAACCCCATTGAGAGTAAATAAAATTTGTCCAACTTATTGTTGAAGGCCTGAAGAGCTTATGTCATTGCGTGGTTTCCGTCATGCATGCTTGCGTGCGTTAGACTTTTTATACGCCCGTATAAAATACGGGACGTATTATGTGAAACCCCTTGGCGGCGGGCGGGCGGCGGGCGGGCGGCGGGCGGAAGGCATCACTTTGTCCGGACTCTAATTCAAATTGTATTCATCCGATCTTCACCAAACTTGGTCAGCAGTTGCATCTAGTTGATATCTAGGCCAAGTTCGAATATGGGTCATGCCGGGTCAAAAACTAGGTCATAGGGTCAATAAGTGCATTTTCAAAGGGGCCACTTTGTCCGGACTCTATTTCAAATTGTATTCATCCGATCTTCACCAAACTTGGTCAGCAGTTGCATCTAGTTGATATCTAGGCCAAGTTCGAATATGGGTCATGCCGGGTCAAAAACTAGGTCATAGGGTCAATAAGTGCATTTTCAAAGGGGCCACTTTGTCCGGACTCTATTTCAAATTGTATTCATCCGATCTTCACCAAACTTGGTCAGCAGTTGCATCTAGTTGATATATAGGCCAAGTTCGAATATGGGTCATGCCGGGTCAAAAACTAGGTCATAGGGTCAATTAGTGCATTTTCAACGGCGCCACTTTGTCCGGACTCTAATTCAAATTGTATTCATCCGATCTTCACCAAATTTGGTCAGAAGTTGTGTCTAGATGATATGTAGGTCAAGTTCAAATATGGGTCATGCCGGGTCAAAAACTAGGTCACGAGGTTACTTAGTGCATTTCAAGCATTTAGCATGGTGTCCGCTCTCTAATTGAAGTAGTTTTCATCTGATCTTCACCTAATTTGGTCAGAAGTTGTGTCTAGATGATATGTAGGTCAAGTTCGAACATGGGTCATGCCGGGTCAAAAACGAGGTCACATAGTGCATTTCAAGCATTAAGCATGTTGTCCGCTCTTTAATTGAAGTAGTTTTCATCTGATCTTCACCAAATTTAGTCAGATGTTACATCTAAGTGATATCTAGGTCAAGTTCAAATATGGGTCATGCCGGGTCAATAACTAGGTCTTGAGGACACTTTCAAGCATTGAGCATGGTGTCCAAAACCTTCGAACGGGCGTATCTTGTGACAGTTTGGCACTCTTGTTCTTGTTTATGCGATTTAGTCCACAGTTTTCATCCGATTATTTTCAAACTTGTTCAGTGTCTTTATATTAATGAGGACTCGAACCCTATGGAAAATGGGTTACATCAGAGTAAAAAGTCCAGAATTATCTCCCCTTGAATTTGAGAAAATTGTGAAATAAGGCTTGTCTAGGCAAAAAAGTCCACAGTTTTCATCCGATTCTTTTCAAACTTGTTCAGTGTCTTTATATTAATGAGGACTCAAACCCTATTGAAAATGGGTTACATCAGATTAATAAGTCCAGAATTATATCCCCTTGAATTTGAGAAAATTGTGAAATAAGGCTTGTTTACGCAATAAAGTCCACAGTTTTCATCCAATCATTTCCCAACTTGCACAGTGTCTTTATCTGAATGATGAGTCAAACCCTATTGAAAATGAGCAATATCAGAGTTATAAGTCCAGAATTATCTCCTTGAATTTGAGAAAAAAATGAAAATCTTTAACATTTTGCCATAACTTTTGCAATATTGAAGATAGCAACTTCATATTTGGCATGCATGTGTATCTCATGGAGCTGCACATTTTGAGTGGTGGAAGGTCAAGGTCATCCTTCAAGGTCAAAGGTAAAACAAATTAATTCAAAGCGACGCATAAGGGGACATAGTGTTTCCGACAAACACATTTCTTGTTTGTTTACATATAAAGTTCTATCCTTTTGAAACTTCAACGGGTGTTTTATATCATCCAAAGACCTTTAGATAACATGTTATCTATAGGTCTTTGTATCATCAAGGGCCAGAACCCCATTGAGAGTGAAGAAAATTTGTCCAACTTATTGTTGAAAAGGATCCATTTGAAGTTTAAATTTTAGTTTCTTCTTGTTTATGCTATAAATTTCCTATTTTGGGTCTGTTTATTTAAAACTTGCTCAGATTGTTCATACTATCAAGGGCTTGAGCCCTATTGATTCCAGCCAGTAGAGCGATTCAGGCCCTCATGGGCCTCTTGTTAAGTATTTGTTTACAAAAAGCATGTTGATTTTGAGTGTGCATTTCAAAAGCGCCCTTTGTAATTTCTGTTATTGTAGACCTTTGAATGATGACCACATTAATCCTTTGTCAATAGCTGACTGCTGTTATATAATGGAAAAAAAACAAAATCGTCTTAAAGTTGAGAATTTAGGAATTATGACCCTGTTGTCAAAAGCTACAACACAGAGGTCACATGAACAACCAATTAGTAAAATTATTTCGAATATCTATTCACTCTGAGACCGCAAAGACGGTGTTTGATGCGTGGTATTAAACGTCATGTAGCGATCCTCTACACAGTGTGTACCGCCACCAAGAGAACGTACACGTGATATATAGAAGTCAAAGTATGTTGGTTTGTCTTGGCGATACATATCTGGGACTGCTCTTTCCACATGCATTTAAGTAATTCGAATTGACGTGTTGCTCATGTCAAACTACACAAGAAAGTAAATAATGTACAAGAACCACATTCAAGGTCAAACCGTAAGGTCAAATGTCACAATACCTCATTAGATTGGCAAATATGGCTTTCCCGATCGATCAACGGTCGAAAGAAAGCAATTTATTATCAAAGAGCTTGCCATCTCTATGACTGGGCCATTCATTGATGCGTTTACATGAACTAAAAGTTCATTATACGAGTCAGCGTCTTATGCGCAAGAATCTCATGCCAGTATTTAAGATAAATGTCAAAATACGGCAACACAGAGCATGTCCGATCTATAACTGTTATGCATGAAGAATTTCAAAATAACTTTGTACTAAAGTTAAACCATATTAGACGGCGTGTTGCGCGCAGGCACCAACGTTAAACCACATTAGACGGCGTGTTACGCGCAGGTACAAACGTTAAACCACATTAGACGGCGTGTTGCGCGCAGGTACAACATGGCTGGCTTCAATCTCTTCGTCAAAATTTGAAAGCATTATTGTTAAAATATTACTTGTACGCACTATAACTTGACCATGTGTCATTGGGCTTTTAAATAAGTGGCGCACATAATACCTGCATGAGAAGGTGTGACGCAGATATGAACCACGTGGCTATATTTAAGATTACAGCCATACTTCGATGTCAAAGGTCAGATAACAACAGTTGAAATAAGGCTTATCCGCTCCATTATTTGATTCGCAATGAAACAGTATGAGACTGTTGGTCGAGTATAATAAATCACATAAACTTTCTTGAAAGCCGCATCAAAATATGGTAAAAGGTCACATTAGAGCATCTAATGTCAAGACTCTGTCTTAAAGCGGTTGGTTAGTGGCAGTTCTCATTTCCCTGCGGTCGACACTGAACATTCCCGGCGGTCGTATGCTTTATGATTGAATTGATGTACATTTGAAATGTTAGAAACCTTTAAAGGGATCTTTTCACGCTTTGGTAAATTGACAAAATTGAAAAAAATTGTTTCAAATTCGCGAATTTTCGTTTAAGTTATGATATTTGTGAGGAAACAGTAATACTGAACATTTACCATGGTCTAATAGAGCCATTATATGCATCTTTTGACGATTTTAAAACCTAAAAATTATAAAGCGTTGCAACGCGAAACGATTGAATAATTTGGAGAGTTTTGTTTTTGTCGTTAAATTTTGTGAAACTACGAAGATTGCTTATATAACGTATAAAATACGCTCAGCATGTGTACTCGGCGGAATAGCTCAGTAGGCTAAAGCGTTTTTACTTCAGGACTGTGGCAGGACTCCAGGGGTCACTGGTTCGAAACCTGGTCCGGGCTATGTTCTTTTCCTTTTTTTAATTTTATTCTTGATTTTTTACTGGAGCTTTTACGATCGAATGTTTACATTTATCGATATAAAGCATTTAATGAATAAGTTAAAAAATGCCAAAATCTGTGAAAAGGCCCCTTTAATTCCTAAAAAAATTAGAGCCCGAATTATCATACTATATATGACTATTTTTTATAAATCAAGTAAGAGTTTGTGGTCTTGTTTTACATACAGAACGATGGGACACTCATGATCTATGTATACCCATAAACATTCTTTGGTTATTAAAGCCTTACAGCGTATACGATAACAATTTAAGTCCACGTGCTTTGTTTTCTTGTTCCGCTAATTTGGCAAATACAATAGAATCGAACAATGTCGTCTAAATACGTTGTAGATCTAATTTTATGTCCGAACGTTAACAAAACACGCAACAATTTGTATAAATATTTAGTTATTAATGGGAGGAAACATAGACTACTGGTGGAGTGTCTACCAAGGATAGATTTACGTTGTTGTTCGGGAGCACTATTTCCAGATGGGGGCATCTGCCAGTGCAAAGCGAGGTCAGTAAGCACTGTCACAACGTCCGCAGATATATTGTGTATTTCGATTACGACACATTACGAACTTTTTGAGTTTGATGCCGCAAACTCTTTTAAATCAACACATCAGAAAACAAACATACATATTAAACAGTTTAATCGTTTTGTAAAAACACACAAAAATAACAAGAAGTTGAATCTCGTTGACTGTATAAAAATTGTGTCCACTAACACGACCAAACAAACATAATAAATCCTATGTGATATAAAATAAACAAAAAAGTCAAAGTCTTAATGTTTTAACTACGTTTGCTCTTAACTTTTGTATGTCTGCCAGCCAGCATAAGTGTTTTTTACGTTGCAAAACATGTTGTAATTTACATTCAGAGTCCTCCACTATTGCAATTAAAACTTCGTTGTTTACACAAATAACAGCAAACGCCAGTGCCGCCGCTGACATAGGGGAATTCCCTGCACTCCGAGAGCTCCACTCGGTGATAGCAAGGCTAGAGAGAGCGACAAGAATCAACCAGGAGCTGGACGCAGTCATCGATGCTGTCAAGCTTAATGCCAGGGTAACCGACGCTGACGTTACACAGTCAGTGCAAAACGTATCGCAACAGCTTGTGAAGTACTGCACCGCTATTACAGACACTTTGAAAACACTAAGAACAAAGCTTAGCGAACTGTCGGATGCTGCAATCACAAGGTGTAAAGAACAATCGGGTATGTTTCTTGTAAGATATATTTAAAACGTTTAAATGTCAATATAATGCAATGTCGGACTGTCCGGTTAGCGCAGTGGTTGGTACACGCGTTTTCATCGGTGAATGTGCGTTTTGTTGGTGGTCACCTTACCGGACAGGTGGGCTTTCCGTCTGGTACACCGGTCTCCACTCACAAAGCAAGTTTACATCAAAATTAAATATATTTCAGAAAGAAAGAAATAGTTTGATATTGCAGCTAGGATTGACAATTCATCTCAAGTTTCCTGAGTCTAATAAGTAAACTAAAGAGGAGTGCTGGGACGTAATCTGGGTCCTTACAATATGCAGACTATAACCAGGAAGGGAATCATTGTCTTTAAAGTACAGACCAACACACACACATTAATTATAATTCAATTTTAATCGTAGTTGACAACCGCTGTCATTTGAACATTGATTGCTGAATGACATGTACATGTTCGTTGATATTTGCTTAAATATTTAGACTTAAATCAGTGTTATCCAGTTATGCATATACATGTTTTGACAAAAGAACATAACAACTTTAATTTTATTTAAAACAACTACAATTGTCAGTTACGCGCGTATTAAATACATTTTGCATAAGGGCCTTATATTGTTATTTTAAAGTTTTTTTTTCTTTAAGCTAATGACCACACGGGCCAAGTTCAGCAACACATAAATTTTGTGGATGATCTTATTACGAATGCCAAAAAGCGCATTGAAACAGTAAACACTGACAACAACAACTTACCAAACATGGTATCCGCACTGAAGCGTCAAATACACGAACTTGAGCAGGTTAAAGAAGAGGTAAAATTGTCTCGTGGTCTTGACAGCGCAAGATCGACGACAAGTGAAAGATTAACCTCTCTTTTGCAAAATGATGGAGGACAGTTTATATTGGAAGATATTCTTAAATGGCGCGAAGAGGCATTGAGGCTGAGAAGGAAATATGAATCTCTTCTTGACGATAATGCAAAGCTAGAAAATATTAATGAAGAAAGTGTTGTATCACTTGAAGATTCCAACAGGCGTTTACTCAAAGAGCTGGCGGAGCTTAGAACCGAAACTATAAATGCAGATAGTCGTGCTGAGAAGGCTCATATCAGAGTGCAAAAGATTGAAGAAAAACTTCTCGACGAGAGGTTATCTCATGAAGTGGAGGTAAATTACTTGCGAGCTTTATTAGAGAAAAAAGATTCTACTATTGAAACTCTGATGATAAACTCGCCCCGCAGTCCGATTGCAGACAAAGATGCTGTAAGGCCCACTCCAGAAGGCTACGAAGATGAGGCGGCATCTAAAAGTAAACCGGATTCAGTGAACACAACAGATGATAAAAAAGAAATAAAACCTTCCCCCAACAAAATCAATGAAACAGGTAAAGAAACAAACGACGAAAACGACGTTGATTCGTTTAGGGAATGGATTCAGGCATTCGATGGCAACAAAACTCAAATCAAACCATCTACTGATAAATTGAAACAAGAAGAGGACGAGGAGGCGAAAATCAAAGACACTTTAGACAAACTGCAAGTCAGCTTAGATGGTAAGAATACAGACGATACCAAACCGCTTATAAAGGATGTCAACGATATAGGTGTTGAGACTGAACACGATCAACAGAAGACCCAACCTGTGACAAGGAAGATTAGCCCAGTCAAGAAAAAGGTAAAAGCAGTGACAGTTAAAGAACCTGAAAAGACGCAGGGCGGTAAGATGCAGGGTGGCAATGCACAGGCAGAACAACGACAGCAATCTTTTGTGGACGAATTTACAAACAAAAACAAAGTACACCCCCAGCAAGCCCTCGTGTCGCACAAGATTGCCTCTGACGTCAGATCGGAGGGCACGAAGAGCAAACGTCCAGATTCAGAAAAAGTTGTCGTTGTCAGTGAAGGCGCCATGAAAGAAATAATGTATGCTATTGTGTTGTTTTTGTTTATTAAATTGACAAAAAATCTTTGAACAATAATTCTGGTACCCAAACAAACAGACGGTTAGACATATTTATTAAAAAATATATGAACGCACGAAATATCTTAAATATTGTTTTTGTTTTCATTGTTTAGTCTTTATTAAGTGGACTGACAAACAAACCAAACACATATGAATAACATTTCTTCGTTAAATAATCAAGCACGCATCAAAATAAATGCGTGTTATGTACAATTTCCATATACCAGTTTCCATGCAATCACGTATCACCAGATACCGACGAAGCGACGGCGACATTGATGGCAACCTGTCCTACCACAAAGGTGTCGGCGCCGTCATCCGGACGACGTGCGGCACGTTCGGCGTGGACAGCGTGCAGTGCGAGATCGTGGACGGCCTGCAGAATGACATGCTGCCAGACTTCGTGGAGGGCGAGCGGCCCATCAGTTTTCACATACATTTCCAGCAAAAATACGGCGCCAAGTTTGACCTACAGGTATCCTGATCGATCTACAGAATAGTTTCGTTCTGCTTATAATGGCACATGCGTTTGGTATGACCGTAGATATTATGTATCATTCCAATGTCAATTGATATACTCTTAATAGTAAGCTAGGATCATAGCGGTAGCCTTTTAGCTATATAATCATCTGGTATATGCAAGGTTATTGTACAATCTGTATGATTTCCTTCCCAGGGTGTGTCGCTGAGTCAATCAAATAACGTTTATATATTACGTAAACGTTCTTACTCTAGCACACGTTATGTTTATATTGTATTCTTTGTTAACTAAGCATATCTTCAACTATGGGTCGCTCTAGGGTGACGAAACGCTTGCTGTTTTCGTGCCGCATCGGCCTGTGGGCGAGTTCGAGGAAGTTATTCTCGTGCAGAGCGTTGAGGGCGGCGACTGGGAGCCGTGTGACACTTACCAGGGCGCGCCCTCGTCCCTCGACAAGGTTAGAAACCACGGCAAGCATAAAGTTAAGCATTGACAACTATTGGTTTTAATAAGTACGAGACTTTGTGGGTCGCGATATTGTTTGGGAAAGGTTATGTGTATATTATACAATGAAAAGTTTTTTAGTTAAAAAACGCATCTAGCTGTCCGCAATAGGTAAACAGAAGCCTGCTTGCATAACTCAAATCTCAGTACCTTTACATTTTGCATATTTGTCTTTCTGACATTGTGTCAACATAAGCAACTCGACCATATGCAATTTAACGGCACGAAACACGCATATTACAGTTAATATAATTAGATATGAAATATTCACATTATTAATGCATACTAACAGTTTATTGAGTCGGTTAACATTTGTGTGTAACATACTCATCATAGTCTACTCCTGACAGAGCGTGCAGGTGATCGGGACGGAGTTCCGGGACATCACGGACGTCAAGCTGGTGGTAATAGCTAGGGAGAGAACGGACAGCATCATCGCCGGGGAAACACACGTCAGCCACGTGTCCAAGTTCGACCCCACAGTTGTTGTAAACATCAGACCAGAGGCATTCCGTGTGCGAACCGAAGTGAAACTAATGGTGAGATAGTATGATATTTGACAATATTACTTGTACATTTTTTGTCATCATTGATTCTTTGATAACATGTAAACTGATAATTTAGCAGGTTTTATAGGTTGGATTTTTTGTGAATGTATCGTGTAGTATAGAGGTTAATGACAAAACCAGTTTAGACTACAACTGTTATTAACTTCTTGCGATCATTAACATACATAAATAGATGTTTGTTATTTATTTTTATATTATTTATTGATTCAAGGTGCACCACCGCCACCGACAGGAGATGCTGTCGGCGATCGAGATCCACGGCGAGTGCAAGCGGATCATGTCATGTACGGCGTTCGTGTCGCTCCAGTGCGAGCAGGTGACACGCGAGGACATCTCCGTTGTCATGGAGCTCCAGGAGGACACAGGTATGGACGCCTCCTTGGTTTCACATTGGAATCTGTACAATAACCGCCCCTCCTTGGTTTCAGCATGGAATCTGTACAATAACCGCCCCCTCCGTGGTTTCACCTGGGAATCTATACAATAACTGCCCCCTCCTGTGTGTCACCTGGCAGTCTATTCAGTAACCGCCCCCTCCTGTATGTCACATGGCAATCTGTACAATAACCACCACCTCCTGTGTGACAGATGGCAATCTGTACAATAACTGCCCCCTCATGTTTGTCACATGGCAATCTGAACAATAACCGCCCCTCCTGTGTCTATACCAGTACTGACCTCCCCTATGTGTCACAATCACATGGCAATCTAGGCAATATATACCGGTACTGACGCTTCCTAGGTTTCACCTTTCAATCTGTACAAAAACCGACCCCTATATGTGTTACGTGGAAATCTTTACGTATAACGACCCCCTCTTATTTGTCACCTTGCAATATGTAGCACAGCCGATCCACTTTTATGCGTTACCTGGCAATCTGTACCGGTACCGTCCCCTCTTATACTCCACCTAGTAATTTGCAGCAATACTGACCTTCTGTTATGTGTCACCTAGCAATTTGTACCGGTACATACTCCTCTTATTTTTCATCTAGTAATCTGCATCAGTACCGACCTGTCTTATGTGTCAACTGCCAATCTGTACCGGCACCCACACCCTATAATATGTAATCCAACAATCTGTTACGGTGCCGACCCAGACCTGTGTGTCACATGTGTCTGCCAGTTTGTCCCAATCCATAGTCCATCTTATATGTAACCTAACCATTTTTACCGGTACCGACGCACTTCTATGTGTCAATCAATACTCTGTACCAGTACCGACCCAGTCCCATATGCCACCTATCAGTCTGTGTCGGCACCTAGTTCCTCTAGTATTTCATCTAACTACCTGACCAAACCCCTCCTATGTCTCACCTAGTAATATTAACCGGTATCGACTCCCTCCTATGTCTCACCTAGAAATCTCAACCGGTATCGACTCCCTCCTATGTCTCACCTAGTAATCTTTACCGATACCGACTCCCTCCTATGTCTCACCTAGTAATCTTAACCAATATCGACTCTCTCCTATGTCTCACCTAGTTATCTTTACCGGTATCGACTCCTTCCCATGTCTCACCTAGTTATCTTAACTGGTATCGACCCCCTCCTATGTGTCACCTAGTTGTCTTAACCGGTATCGACTCCCTCCCATGTCTCACCTTGAAATCTAAACCGGTATCGACTCCCTCCTATGTCTCACCTAGTAATCTTAACCGATATCGACGCCCTCCTTTGTCGCACCTAGTAATCTTGACCGGTATCGACTCCCTCCTATGTCTCACATAGTAATCTAAACCGGTATCGACTACCTCCTATGTCTCATCTAGTAATCTTAACCGGTATCGACTCCCTCCTATGTCACACCTAGTAATCTAAACCAGTATCGACCCTCTCCAATGTCACACCTAGTGATCTAAACCAGTATCGACTCCCTCCTATGTCTCACCTAGTAATCTTAACCGGTATCGACTCCCTCCTATGTATCACCTAGTAATCTTAACCGATATCGACTCCCTTCTAATGCTCACCTAGTAATCTTAACCGATATCGACTTTCTCCTATGTTTCACCTAGTATTCTTAACCGGTATTGACTCCCTCCTATGTATTACCTACTAATCTTAACCGGTATAGACTCCCTCTTTTGTCTTATATGGCATCTGACATTGGACCGCAGATAAATACACGCATAATTACTGGGCCGCTATAGAGTGTCAAACAAGAAGAAATTGAGCAAAAACCGTTACTATACATTTAATGTGCTCCATTCAGGTATCAAAAGAGTAACATTATTAATTAGGATGACTTGTGCATGCGAAACAAAAGTTATTATAATGCCATGAATTTGAATTGAATCGCTGTTTGATATTTGAAAGTTGTGTGTATATTACTCAAAACTATTACACATCTGCTAAACTTGTCAGTATTAATAGAACTCTGCTATACATGTCAGATGTGGAGTGCAGGTATACGATGTTCTGCTATACATGTCAGATGCGGACAGCAGGTATACGATGTTCTGCTATACATGTCAGTATTGTTAGAACTCTGCTATACATGTCAGATGCGGAGTGCAGGTACACGATGTTCAGCCTGGAGGACTCCGGCTGGAAGCTGGCCGACTGTGACTGGGAGAAGGAACACAAGAAGCTGCTAGTACATCTGAGGTCTGGCACCAAGAAATACAGGTGAATACAAGCTGGTAGCGCAATAGTAATATCTACGAGGGCTATTTAGTTAGCGCAGTGGCGACAGGGTTATATTATCGATCCCTTCGCATGTGAGTTTGGTTGGTGATCATACTACTGGACAGCTAGGGTTTGCTCTAGGTATTCCGATTTCACCACACGGATCAAGACCACACAAAATGTGTATGTCTTTCAGTTACAAAAATTAGTTTAAATATAATATAATTGACAACCTTTGATAGTCTAGAAAGTTAAGATGGTTCACACTACAGATCCCCATATAATACATCCCCAGGTGCGCGGAAGGTCTTAATACATTCGAAATAAATACGTATGTTTCAGATTTAAGATTTAAGTCTAGCGCAAGCTTTTACCTCGTACTCAAAATACGAACACAAGTTTTCACAAAGACTAACATTCTTTGTTGTCAGTTATTGTGGGCTGTATTGCGCAACCGTAGAAATGCCTCCAATTATCTATATGAAAACCCGTGTCCCCGTATTACCTACTTAATACCTCAGATGATCGCCAATTACCAATATGCTACCTCGCATGACCCTTTATAATTATAAGATGCCTTGCGTGACACCCCCCCCCCCCCCCTAAAAATATTACCCGTATGCAACCTTGCGTAAAACCCCAATTACCCCTATGTCATCTGTAGTGACCCCCTATTACTTCTATGAAACTCCCCTTGCAGGATGGTGGGTCTTGAGCTGCCACGGGACATGACGGTGGAGGAGCGGCTGGCGGCAGTGCGCACCCTGCACGAGCACACCGACCACCACCTGGCCCGCCTGCTCTTCCGGCAGCGTCAGGACACGCCAGACCAGGCCGTCGTTCTCTGTCTCAGGTCGAGGCTCATCAAGAAAGGTACCGCACGAGGTCATGAACAGTAGTTAATTTGCTTCTTTCAATGAATTCTAAACCTCTTGAAATTAGTATAAGTAGTGTTTTATTTGTAATTTGTTGACTAACCAGAAATAGTCACAATGGTCTCGGAAAGCATGTAGACCTAATATAATAAAAATAACAAACATGTAAATTAAAACATGTTTATTGTCCAAGGTTTTCATTGAACAATATATTGCTCCTTTGTTCGATAACGCGTTTGAGTCATTTTTAGTTGGTCGCGTTAGCGGCCGACTAAATTTACAGAGCATTTATTGCAAATCAGTATGTGCTTAGAGGCCTTAGTTACGGTAAGAACCGCAACTCACTTTGCTAGGAACGATTATCGCCGCCTGTCTGCACTGCAGACGACAAATGCTTCTGCTCTACTTCTGCATTGAGTGTAAGCTTGTGCGACGACATTGGCCAGTCTAGTGTTTATCTTTGAAATCTGTACATATTGGCTGCTTTCAGGGAAAACGGGGCTTAATGCATGTCAAATAAGATAAGCCTGTGCACACTGATTAGCCTGTGCAATGCGCACAAGCTAATCAAGGATGACAACAGCGAACAACTTCAGTGCCTTTAGCGCTTTGATTATCATTTTGTAGTAGTGGTTCCTGACAGTGTAGTGGGCGCATTAACATTAATAATGAAAAAAATACGCGCTTTTAAAGCTGCGATCACATTTTATAATTTGAAACGTCACCATCTTTTGTCGTACTGTACATGTTATGAGACCAGAGGTCCTAGCAGACGTCCGTTGTGACGTCATTCGATAAAAGGCGGCGTCGCTCGGCGGCGATTCTCGTGCATTTCCCGTTTCTGTTGCAGGTATCTACCAGTTGAACGAATTGGGCTACAACATCGGCGGCTACCCGAGCTCGCAGTTCTGTCTGGTCAACGGCGACCGCCTCGTGCTCGAGTTCAGCGGTGACGTCACTGCGCAGCCAGTTAACGCAGAGAACGTAAGGATAGCCTGTATCGTACAGCGTTTAACTCAGAAATCCGTAAATAGTGCAGCGAAAGCCCACGCTACATTTTTAACATACTTTTATGTCTTGATTAATGTTATTTTCCTGGCGTTTCTGTGTATCATATCATGAAACGTGGAAATAAGATAAACTGCAAACTCAACAATATTTTTACAACCAGAGTGTCGATTTAATTCAACAATGTCTGCTCGGTTACTGATCTAATGATGCAAGAAATCAACATCTGTTTTTGTTTAAATTACAATATACTAGTAATATAATGGCGAGACATTTTTATTAACTACCATCCGGCAAGTGCTTCCATACTTTTCTTTAACGCAACACCACTGTTGAAACCCAGATTGATGACGTACGTGTATATTTCGCGTTTCAATATGTTTAAGTTCTAATGCATGTTAAATAAAGTGGCTATAATATTCACAGCAACATTTTCGTCGTTTTTAGTAAAGTATTCCCCGTAATGTCTGTACTTTATTGTGTATGCGTAGCATGTACATGAGGTACTGATTATTAATAATAATTATAAAAATAAGTTACGCGAGCTAACGATGTAAGCTGTCTAAAGCTTGAACATTACTGTTAAATTCCTGTATGCATTACAGTTTTCACTACGATACCACTCTGTTAAATTACGCTATCCCTCTGTGTTATTTGTAATTGTTAATTGCAACTTGTAATTTACAGTGAATTGTTGACATACTGTCGTATTTTTTAAACTGTCAACAAATGGGATTACTATAAAATATATGCTATTTGGAAGAGTTTAAACATATATTATTCGATAACAAAGTTCAATAAAGGAAGTTGCACTAACCGAGATTCCAAAATAAAACGCGAAATCTTGACACAAAACGTAACGCGTTACTATTCTTGCTTTTGGCTTTTACAGGGTATTTAAAACACATTTTTTGTAATAAATGCATTTTTAAAATAATCGTCGGTGAGCGTTACCAACCTCATTATCATTTTACCCTTTCATATGGATGATAGTCCATAAAGGGACTAATATATATACCATCTATATATATATTTATATTATATATTGTATAATCAGGGGGTTTATAGCTCTTGATTGATTATGATATACATGCAGCTTCAGACCGTGAAGTACCTCAAAATCTCTGAAATGCACAGACGTCCTGGCTGATAATTACATACTCTTTATTCATTATCGCTTCTATCTTGAAATATATAAATATAGATAAAATATGATAGACATATCGCTTTAATCATAAATCAGTAATCGATACATTCCTCTTCACTGTAGTTGCATTTAACCGAATGCTCTATATTGCCGTTGTAATGTTTTCATGCCCGTCCCCTGCAGATGGAGATGACGTTCTACTCGCAGAAAGAGATTTCAACGCGACAGCTACGGCTGATGGCGGACACGAGCGGCCCCCGTGCCGACACAGACATGCTGCAGGGCTGTCTGAACGCTTCCCGGTACCAGGAGCGCGACAAGATCCTCCTCGGCGAGACCATCTACCTGCCCACCAGCGGCGCCTTCGACGAGAGCTTCATCGAGAAGTACCAGGAGGCCTCCACCCTAAGAGCCACTGACAGCACGCTCTCGCCGAGGACAACTGACCAACACTGACAGCACGTTCTCGCCGAGGACAACTGACCAACACTGACAGCACGCTCTCGCCGAGGACCACTGACCAATACTGACAGCACGCTCTCGCCGAGGACAACTGACCAACACTGACAGCACGCTCTCGCCGAGGACAACTGACCAACACTGACAGCAGCTCTCGCCGAGGACAACTGACCAACACTGACAGCACGCTCTTGCCGAGGACAATTGACCAACACTAAAGGCCACTGACAGCACGCTCTCGCCGAGGACAACTGACCAACACTAAGGGCCACTGACAGCACGCTCTCGCCGAGGACAACTGACCAACTTTGACAGCACGCTCTCGCCGAGGACAACTGACCAATACTGACAGCACCCTCTCGCCGAGGACAACTGACGAACACTGACAGCACGCTCTCGCCGAGGACAACTGACCAACACATGGAGTAATCATATCGCTATGAATACAGGACGAGAAAGGGAGATACACATTTCGGTGCTGATAAGTTATCGCAAAAAAGGAGACCCGACGTGATCGATTAAAATACCTACAATGGCTGCTGGAATATTAAAATTTAAATATAGATACATGAACATATACGAGAGTTCAATATCAATTATATTTCGTTATGTTTGCTGTTTTTAATTGTGTGATCTTTTTTATCAATATTACGGCTCATATCAGTGACTGATAATAACACTTCGCACAATAATGGGCTCTTTTCGCGAATGACGTCATGCTAAGCCAAAATGAACCACTGATAGTCAGCTCTCTCTGGTAAACTTTAGTGAGATCAAGCGACACTCATAATGACGGGGCAGCGAATAAAAAGAAACACACTATTAGTACAAATATTTTTTTTTAGAGTCCTATTTACAGTTTAAATACCAATACATGTTTGCTGTTACATACAATGCTCATTTACAACAACGTGTTATTCTTAGATTAACAAGAGGGCTAAACACACTCGTGCGCTTACCTGAGACCCACATTTATCTGCTTTTGTCATGTTTGTTTAATAAATCTGACTTCTGACCAAGCTTTATGAACACTTGATGACACAGTTTTATCTGGACAGTGACATTATTGGAATAAATGTTTTGCCCAAGAATGAAACGACGAACGACGGACCAAACGCGGTCACAAAAGCTCACAATGAGTGCATTGTGCTCAGGTGAACCAGGAACAGTGTAATGAACATGTATGTAAAATATTTTGTTTATTGGCAATAAGTAAACAGCATTGATTTATTGATGTATACGTGTTATTAGACATTGTAGTACACTATTATCAGCCTCTGCTTTTTATTGATATCAAAACATAAAATGTAAACTGCAGATCGAATATTTACGCATCGTTGGATAAAAATGCATTGTATAACAAAACTTAACCCCAGTTTGATGTTTTACATCAGTATTAGACACAATAGTATAATATCAAATCAACGTGGAGCCGAAATAACAAAGCTAATGTATCTTACATGTGTCTTTTAGTGGGACAAGCCTTGCAATTATTTAGCGGTGAAACATGTAAGCATCGCTAAAATATGGATCCACTAAAGTTTCTGTTTGCCAAATCGGAAGTCATTATCCCGGACCTCTGGTCGCATCGAGTGATCTGCACGTGTATGACCCCACGTGAAGTCCACTTGAATGAAATAGAACCCATACGGACCTTACGTACATAAACCATGAACACGTGTGCCGCATACAGATCAATTTAAACCCAAGGGTCAGACTTATATAGACTAAAAGCCTCATACTGACAATGTCTTATATGACCTTGTCTTTTATGACTCAACTGTTCACTTAATTAAAAACACGATATATTAGTCAATCAGAAGTAGTTTTAAAGTTTAGCACAAACCATTATAACCAAGAACAATATCAGACCTGAGAACAACTCCATATTCTGTTATTTTTTAAATTTTAAAATGGGAATGACTGCTATTGAAATACATGTTATCAAAAGCGATTCCGACAGGATGATTCTTGAGAACAATGGGCCACATTGATCAATGAACCATTTACCGGCACACGCGCCAACCTCATCTAAAACACTTGTGATGTCGATAAAAGCTATGCTTGGAAGATATGCAATAAACAAACACACGCATGTGCGGAATGCAGGCAATCGACATGAACATTCCTAATGATAATCTGCCAATGTTTGGTGCAATCAAATAGTAAGCGGGGTGTCAATGATTAGATTCATCAAGCATTTAATTTTTTCAAGCATTCAATGAAGCGCAAATAATCATGCGATGCAATAATACTGATGCTCTGGCGAGGCTTGCAGCATTGCTATTTGAAAGATGAAATTATACACAAACACGATATCGTTTAGAGCGAAGTCTATACATATAAATATAATATACAAGTATTAGGAACACTACAAAAACGTATACTGTTATGGCACTACATTGTAAATCCATAGCAAAATAGACATAGACATTGTAAAAATATTGTAAAATACGCGATTTGAATGACGTTCCACGGTGAAACATATGGACTTGTTAGGATTGTTAACATCTATTAAATCAAGGTTTAATTATGTCAAAAGTTTCTATCGCGATTCAATGTACGAGTAAACTAAAAAATACATTCACTTGCTAGTTGCCCGAAGTAAATCACGTGATCAAAGCGAAGTAATGAAAACCATCTACTATGTTCATGCAAACAACATGGAACGTCGAGGCAACACAATGGGATTGTTATAAATAAACTCTACAGACATGTTAAACAATCGAGACAAACAAGTCATATATGGTTGCAAAGAAAGGAAGAGTTACTGGCCATGAAATCATGCCTTGCAAAACATAACAATCGCGCCCGCATTGAAAAATACACGATAATAAAACTGTTCCCACGGCACTACGACATGTAAAAAACAAACACAAGAAGACAACTGATACAGCTAAAAATAAAATGGGTCATGGTGGCCATTTTCGATTAGATTTGTTTTTTTTTAAATAAATATATATTGTAAGATTGGAATGAGTAAACTATTAAGTGCATACAATTACGTCATATTGTTTCCAATGGCTACCATGGCACCTCGCAATCTTTACCAAAATCTCTGATAAGAGGATCCGTGGTCTAAAGAGGGAAAGCACTAGTATAAAAAAGCTGATGCAAAATGCAGGATATATATCACAAGTCTTTTTGATTTACTGTGTTTCAATATCATAAGGTAGTTTATGTATTTAAGGCCCCTTGATGCTATTTCCGCCAGGAGTTCCCGGAAGTCTGACGAGCTGTGGTCCGCCCTGTGGCGCGTAGTTGCAGTACTCGCAATATCCGGGCTCTCCCTGTTGGCCCGGTGGTCCGCGGGGTCCGTGCGTTCCCGGGAGTCCTGGCGGGCCCCGCTCGCCCGCGCGACCTTCCTGACCGACCCCTGGGGGTCCAGCTGGGCCTGAAATAGGGGAGAACACAATGTTTGAGCAGTGTACATCATGTACATGCCGTGATATTTTAAAACAAACTGCAATAGGCACGTTCATGGCGCAAATAGTTGCAAGATAAAATTTCGAGATGTTCAAATGAATTAGTTAAACTATAAAAGAAACTAACAGAGAAAAAAAATGTGTAAGAGTGCTGAATTATGAGAGCTCTGCGTTTCACCTTACATGCATTTATCTGTGTATGAATTCTGAAGTCAATCTCGATGGCAGTTCATTTTTAGAAAACAGTCGGGGAAGAAAATATAATAACAAAAATATGTAGGTTTTAAGTATGTCAGATTGAGTTATAATCCACGCGCTGTATCAGGTCTAACATTATTCCATATAAAAAAGCAGTTTGAAATTGATCACTAAACGAGTTGGATAGCTAGATCAGTTTGTCCCTACCTGGCATTCCTCGCGGTCCCATTTCACCATCCTTTCCGCGCCCTCTCAAGCCCCTGTCTCCCTTCTGACCCGGCTCTCCCGCGGGTCCTACTGCCCCCTGGGGGCCAACAGTGCCTGGCAATCCCATGAACCCGCGCTCACCAGGAACACCTGGGGCGCCTCGCACACCTGCAATAGGGTATTAATAAGCTTCAATCATTTAGTTTTACTAATAAAACATATTAAAAGTATACTGGGTAGTTGTATCCAGTCCCCAATAAATATACATAAAAAGGAAAAATCTCCTTTATATTAAATACAATTAGCTGAACATTGCTCCTAGCAGTGAAATTGGCATGTGTCATTATCTGACCTTGCAGTCCCTGTGGGCCCGGGGGCCCGGGCTTTCCGGGTTTTCCGACGCCCTCCGGTCCGGGCGGCCCCCGCAGATCGGCAACTAGGTCCTCCAGCTGTTCACGTAGGATCTGGAAGCAGATCTGCCGAACTTCCTCGTCAGACACGCTGCGGCCCTGATAACAACAACAACAACACATTATGTAGCGGGATTGGTGTTATAATAAAACAATAAACTCTATTTTTAGTGAACGTATTTATTTCTTAATTTACCATTTTGATAGTGACAAGAAAACCCCAAACACACACACACAACCACTTGTCGTAAGTTTCTGTAAAATTAAGTAAACAATGACCATTGAAAAGTGATTATATAAATGTTACAATGGGTTTAAGTTACATGTAAACACTAACATTTTCATACAAATGCATAGAACTTAAAATTATAACGGCCCATATCTTACCGGAAGTCCCGGCATCCCTGGTGACCCTGCCTGACCCCTCTCACCGGCTGGTCCTGGAGGTCCGTTGAGACCCGGACTTCCGGGAGTTCCTGGGGATCCCGCGCTGCCCTGAGGTCCCCGTTCCCCAGGCGATCCGCGTGGGCCGGACTAGAAACGTTAGTAAAGTGGTCAGTCACATGCGGGTCTACCGATTACTAGGAGGGAAGCTAAACAACAGTTAAATTAACGTAGTAAAAATCATGCGCGCACATCAAAGGAGGCAGATTTGAGAATACCGGTAGCCTAACATAGCGCACACAAAGCGGATTATTACAAGCTATTAAAGAATTTGTAAATTATCTCGTTTAGGATAAGGGAAAAATGTATTACGGATTTATTACTGATTACTCGTGTATGGTTTGTATCTGTTTTCATTCAACATTTACTGCAACCGCATGAAGTTCACCAAATACATTTCAAACTCACAAAAATGCTTGAATTATACATGTATTTATTATGAAAAAAACAACAACACAAGAACTGAAACCAGAAGCGAAAATGAAACTGGTCGGCAGCATCGACACATGCTCCATTTATATTTACGATCATGTAGGAAACTCATATCATAATGTTATAGTATTCCTGAGTTGTTTTAGATAACTATAGCAGCGAACTAATATGTTAACATTTAATCATTCCTCTCTAAAGTGACAGACAACATAATTCTTGTCCGCCATTGAAAATTGCATTACAAAATAACGACGACAAACTAAGTAATAGCGGTAACTTTTTGGTACAATAAAATGACTAGAATACTCGACAGGTAACAAAATATTTAAACAGCTTTGAACATAAAATGAGAAATAACATTGTTTTCACAAGTCAAAGTTCAACGAATCTCACTGAAACTGCCCACACAAGAACATGCAATAAAATAATTATGAAACCAAGAATAAAAGGCTATAGTTGGACCACGCCATTGAAAGACAACGAGTCAGGCGCCTAGTCGGCCTGAATAGGCTTTGTTTCTAAATATCTTCACATATGTTTATTATTTAGATAAACATGTTCATGTGTATCATCTCTATCATTTCACATTTGATTTTATTTTAAAAACGAAAAAGTCAATTAAATACAAGGTCAGTCCGCATGTTCATCACACATCATCATCCATTTTAATATGTCTCTATTTACGCATATTTGCCCATTGTCCTCGAAAGACTTTGTATCAACGCAGAGACAAATCCCTGCCTTCATAACCAACCACGCGATGATAGCCTAGTCACGTGAATCAATAATTTTACCGTTGTTATTTTTATATGAAAGTGATTTTTTTCAGAGTTGTTGATTTTTCGTTATAATTTAATTAGTTTTCATTCCAAATGTTGTTTAATAAATATCATAGCGACTCGCTAACCACCTGTGAGTCTGGTAGGATTTTCTTGTGATGGAGGAGATTGTAGGCGAAAGCAAGGAACGACAACTCTGCATGGATTTTGACACAGAGAGTCAAAAATGCAGTCAAAAAATACGTTTCATCCATTTTTCACGAATTATTTAAAAAAAAAAAAACACGGTATTTATAGAATCTGCTATTGAACTTTCAAACAAATATTTTCCTCAAATAAAAATCGACTTATAATTCACTTTCGTTTAGTTTTTTCTCTCGCCAACATTCTTTGAACGCTCTCTGAACTTTAATGATTGTTTTATATCATCTAAGCCGTAATCGGCGTTGCGAGTGATGCTTATGCCCGTGAATGCATTATATAATCCTTATTCGTTCGAAGGTCTGATCATTGAACAAAAGCTTATTTAAGTGAAATTGCCGTTGCCCAACACTTTTTTCGAGGCCGCACAATTGTGTAAGATACTAATATTTGGTACGAAACATTAATGTCTACCCAAATAAATTCAACAGTTAATACACATTAACTTGCTATTGTTAGTTTAGTACTGATAGACTTTCACAATTCTGAAATCCGTTGTAAAAAAGAATTTCATACACAAAAGCATATATTTTTGGAATGAGCTATCAATGTTTCGGCAATACTGCATTTTCAAGATAATAAATTGCTACAGTTGCCTTTTCAACGACGAGTCCATTTAGTGTCAATCCACACAAGTCTTACCATTCCAGCATTTCCGGTCGGTCCTGATGGTCCCTGAATAGGAGGAGCACAAGGTTGAACAACTGGTCAGCATAACAATGTGGAGAAATATCTCAACAACTGGTCAGCATAACAATGTGGAGAAATATCTCAACAACTGGTCAGCATAACAATGTGGAGAAATATCTCAACAACTGGTCAGCATAACAATGTGGAGAAATATCTCACAACTGGTCAGCATAACAATGTGGAGAAATATCTCACAACTGGTCAGCATAACAATGTGGAGAAATATCTCAACAACTGGTCAGCATAACAATGTGGAGAAATATCTCAACAACTGGTCAGCATAACAATGTGGAGAAATATCTCACAACTGGTCAGCATAACAATGTGGAGAAATATCTCAACAACTGGTCAGCATAACAATGTGGAGAAATATCTCACAACTGGTCAGCATAACAATGTGGAGAAATATCTCAACAACTGGTCAGCATAACAATGTGGAGAAATATCTCACAACTGGTCAGCATAACAATGTGGAGAAATATCTCAACAACTGGTCAGCATAACAATGTGGAGAAATATCTCAACAACTGGTCAGCATAACAATGTGGAGAAATATCTCACAACTGGTCAGCATAACAATGTGGAGAAATATCTCAACAACTGGTCAGCATTACAATGTGGAGAAATATCTCAACAACTGGTCAGCATAACAATGTGGAGAAATATCTCAACAACTGGTCAGCATAACAATGTGGAGAAATATCTCAACAACTGGTCAGCATAACAATGTGGAGAAATATCTCAACAACTGGTCAGCATAACAATGTGGAGAAATATATCAACAACTGGTCAGCATAACAATGTGGAGAAATATCTCAACAACTGGTCAGCATAACAATGTGGAGAAATATCTCAATATGTCACGTTAATTCTAGAAAATATATTCCAGTAGTTGAACAACAACGTTATGTATATAATTATAATAGTATTTAACAATACAGCATATGTAAATTGTTCGTGTACATTTTGTAGTCATGTAAAATAACAATAATAGATTATTTAACATTAACATTGTTCGATAATATTTACTTTTATAAAAGAACGGACGAAACAACAACAACACAACATCGCATATGATTTCATTGCAGAAACAGCATCGCATTAACAGCGAATACGTGACTTTGTGTGTAATACAATCATTGATTTGTTCAGAAAAGGTTATGTTTGTAAGAACTTGTGCGATCATACAGTGAGGTTTTAAATTATGCAATATATTAATTTCCGTCAAGCAATAGCATACTAATACAGTAATAAAGACATTATCGGAGGGCTTAAGTAATAGATATATCAAAAACTGTTCGATTAATGATGCTTTTTCTGAGAATTATCAACTATTTGGAGTGATGCTGCCTGGTAACGCCAAGTGGTATATTAACCCATTTATGCCTAGTATAGTGGACTCTCCCATCATTCTAAATTGGATCAATTTATTTCCAAAATCAGGTTTGTCTAGTATATTTATTTCTATATTTAGAATATTTCTGACAGAAATTCCTTTAAGCAAACAGCGCAGACCCAGATGAGACGCCGCATCTGTGTCTACGCTTTTTTTTAGACGCTAGGCATACATGGGTTAAGAGCCGATATAAAACGTCATTTTGAAATGATCTTACACATTTCTTGCAATTGTAATCATGTAATCATGTTGGTGTAGTTTAATAACGATGTTTTTTTACTCTTGTTTTAAAAAGAACTGTGAGCATCGTATTAAACATTATGTAACGTGGGAATTAGCATTGTGAAATATGCTCCTAACACGAAGAATCGTGATATATGCCTCTAACATTAAGAAGTCTATGTGTGGAATGCATGCGATCCGCGTTTATGAGCGAGGGGATGCATGCAGGGCGTGACAATGCGGTGACGTGAGGTCCGGATGCTTACCGGTGTGCCCGGCGGTCCCTCCTTACAAAGGGCACTTACCGGCAGTCCTGGCGGGCCGCGCGTCTCCTGACCTTGAGATGCCAGGAAGTCGTACGTGCCGATCTCCTGAAAGTACACGCAACACGCTGTAGCCATGGCGACATAAGATTGCTTAGGCATTATAGACCGTTTTCGGAACTCGAGTTATCGCTTGCAACAAACAACCGTTACTCTTATATTCATTTGTCACATTTGCAGTCATTCCGATAAACAGATATGTGATCCCTGTGAATCAGTTCAGTCATAAATTATGTTCTGTTGCAGAAAGATAAAAAAAACAATCTTTTTTTCAATACAGGTTGTTTTTATCTAAGTGAACTTAAATCGTTTACTAATTAATACGATTGATTTTCAAAAAGCACAAGAAAAGAGCAGCAAATAAATGCGAATGCTTTTTTTCCTCCATGAACATTTCATTGAATGTAAGTCTTATCTATCTTCAAAGGTTCGTCAAGTTAGATGTTTCATCATTTTAAAATGATCTTCGGTAATACCGGCTGTCATTATAAGTAATCTATTTTTAAACATTCAACCGAAATCTTTTGATTTACAACGCTGTATCTTGCGATTATGTATGTGATCACAATATAGAATAGCAATTTCTAAGACACATGAACACTGTTTGAGACTCTCTCTACTCGAGTATGATTGAACACTGTCTGAGACTCTCTCTACTCGAGTAGGATTGAACACTGTCTGAGACTCTCTACTCGAGTAGGATTGAACACTATTTGAGACTCTCTCTACTCGAGTAGGATTGAACACTGTCTGAGACTCTCTCTACTCGAGTAGGATTGAACACTGTCTGAGACTCTCTACTCGAGTAGGATTGAACACTATTTGAGACTCTCTCTACTCGAGTATGATTGAACACTGTCTGAGACTCTCTACTCGAGTAGGATTCCCTTGTGCCGTAAGGGGGCACGGGCAGTTGGGACACTTACAACGCCTTCTCCTTTCTGGCCTGCGGGGCCTGGGGGTCCCTGTAACACACCCACAATTTCTGCATTCAGTTTAAATTAGTTTTGTGCAAAATGGTTAAGTATGTTTTTAAATTAATTTAATGATATAAAATATGCACGGACGAAGATTTTCTTTTGAATAATATGATTTTGTTTTTACTTTCAAACAATATATTATAAAACATATAAGGGAACTAATTTCACAACCATATTTATAAGAGAGGGGGGCGTTTAAAGGAAGAAAACAACATGAACATGAATAATATATTACCTTATATAACTCATAACTTCATTTCACTAATTAAATGTTTTTATATGCGTATATTATACGTTCACCATTGTATTAAATGTGATGTAAATGAATTACATGCATATGCTCATATATAAAATCACGTACTACTATAAATGTACATTAAAGATTAAAGCAAGTACATTCTATTCAATTTGTTGAATACTCTCTTTTCTGGTGTTTCTTATAATAATTTGAATAAATTATCAATACATGCGAAAAATCTATATTGTTTTAGGCAGTCATTCAGCAACGTGCCCCAGGTATGGCGTGGTTGCAGTGTATCTTACCGGTGGTCCCGGGGGTCCCGATTGTCCCATCATTCCCATCGGCCCGGGGGGTCCAGCCTGACCTACAGGTCCCTGTCGTCATGAGAACAAGCATGCAACACGCGCTCACAACCATGACACACGTAGTAGCGTGTACAATCTCGTTTATAGGACAAATTTTTATGTGACTTTTCGTAATAAGATACAGACAAATACAACTAATTTGGAAAAAAGGGCGTGCTGGCATGTGTATGCAGCTGTCATCCGATTTGGAAAAATAGTCTTTTTAACAATAACTACCCGAATAATGAATTTAAAAGTTGAAAAAATACGTTGTTTTTTTTATACAATCGAGCATTAGTACGTTATACAGACGTGTTGGCTAGAGTTAAGGATGAAAGGATGAAAGTAGTCCTTCATTATGCTCTGATTTGAATCAGGTTTCACTTCGCACAATTATTTCTATCGTAAGTCAAAACACGCTAATGTTTTCACTTAAAAAAAAGAAACATGGCATATTGCAGCGAGTGCCATAGTTGTGAGCAGTTTACCGGTCTTCCGTCGATACCAGGCGGCCCTCTGACTCCTGGCTCGCCCCTCTCGCCGTCGTTACCCTAGAGAACATCGGGGATCAACAGTCAACGTGAGCAACATTCAAATCAAGTGAGCGCTATTCACCTCACGTGATTTACAATCACATCACGTGACCAACATTCACACCATATAGCTGTCAGGTGAACTTACCATGATTGAAAGCTTCCTGAGTTAAAAGATGGCTTAATTCCAAACATAATGAGAAACAATAAAACAGCCGCATTTGTCTGTGTTTATAGCGATAATTGCTTTAATATAAAAATGTTTTTTCCCCAAAGCCATCTTTCAATTCATGTTCAATTCATTCTATTCACCGACAGAGTATACCATTCAACAAGCATGACTTACTGTTGACGTGGCTTGTGGTACAACAAATTCCTTTAACTTGCGTTTTCCTTTCCTGTCTCTTTTATCATTTTCCGCTCCAAACACACTGATTGCTAATACAATCATCATCAATAAGCATATAACATAAATGCCGCGTTGCATTGTCACTTAATACACGAGCACACAAATAACAGACACTTTAAGGGGCCGCTTCTGTAACCGACTTCTTTCAAGTAACAAGAATATGGCTAGGCAAAACGTTTTATAGGGAGAGTTTAATGACGTTTAATCTAATTTATTAAATAATTTGGACATGAAAGTCTGGCATTCGAACAGCTTAGTAAAAGAACGCTTACGAAATAGTTCTAGAGGCCTAATGATATGGGTTAACAAATTGCTTTGTATCTTACGCAAACGGTTAAAGATCTTCATAAGAACTATAACTAAATACTCTTGACGTATAAATAACGATTATAATATTGTTCTGTTTCTTTGCAAACACCAATATCATGATCACAATCATCAGCCTCCATATCAAATTGCATCATCATCATCATCATCATCATCATTATCATCATCATCATCTTCTTCTTCTTCTTCTTCTCTTCTTCTTCTTCTTCAGAAGCAGCAGCAGCAACACCATCATCATCATCATCATCATCATCATCATCATCATCATCATCATCATCATCATCATCATCATCATTATTTCTCTTTTACAAGCGAGCAGTATACCAGTTCCGATAGCGTTGAAGGTTTTCAAAATGCGACTTACCCTTGGACCCATGGGTCCGGGCATGCCTGGTTTACCGTCCTCGCCCCGCGCGCCCTGCACGGTAAACAATAGGAACGTCATTATATATGTACTATAAAACGGTAGGGCAGTACAGACATAGGGATTTAAACCTTTACACGTCTGGAATAGTCATGGTCTATATTGAGATATATCGTGTGGATTGTATGAATTATGCATTGCCTTTTGCATTCTAACAAAACTTGCTATATAAATTAAGAATACTTTGAAGCATACACACTAAATCGTCCAAGTTGAGCAGCTTAAAACTAGCCCATTAATTATCTCATGTATCTAGGTTACAAACATGCCAGAGAATCATAAGAACAGAAACCAGTAGCCCTGATCTCAAGGTACGGTCGTGTTCTCACATATTTCTGAGCACGATTCAAAGCTATCGGGCGGATCAGAAACCATCTTTAATTAGTTTAAATGGTTTTAACTGCTTCCACACGGCGCCTGCGCGCTTTGAAGCGGTTGTTGGGGTCGCTTCACAAACGATGTACATGCCTGGTTGTTTTCAATAGAATGTAATCTTCAATTGACACAATTAACTACTCAAAGGCATTCGCTTAATTACCTGCTCAAAGCATTTGCTGGATTTTTAGAATCTGGATTAACATTCGCGATTGATACAAACGTTTAATTGTTTAGTTCCGTTGTTATATCATATTAACAGATCGTTAAAATTTCTCACATTCGAAGTAATCCTTACTCGATCTACCGAAGTTATCAGTATTCCCGTTTGATTGGTACAATGTAAATTTGTCCGTATGGTTGTTCACATACAAGAATCGTTTTGCGTGCGATTGTTTGTCAGCAATTCCCTGCGTTACTATTCGTATGTAATCTGTGTGATTTTTAAAATAGCATTTTCAATGGGATTGTTAGTATATAATTCTCAGTTAGTGTGATTGTCCGCTATTATAGACCGTTTGATGTTTCATTTTAATTGCCTACGTGATTTTCCTTACATAGTTCCATGTATGTAATTGTTAATATTTCTTTGTTAGTGGGAATGTGTGTGCATGCATATAATTAATGTATAAATCCGCGCGTGATTTGGCAAATATAATTGTCAATGTGATTGTTCTTATATAATTCTCTTTGGATTTTTCGTACGTCATTGCCAGTGTGATTTTTCGAATATCATTGTTACATATCATTTCAAGACTGATATTTCCACGTGTAAATTTCTTATAAAATATTGCAAGTCGGATTGTGCGTATAACCTTCCCCGTGTGATTGTGCGAAAATCCATCCCTATGTGATTGTATGTATATCATTCACCGTGTGATTTGTGCGTATATCAATCCCAATGTGATTGTGCGTATATCTTTCCCCATGGGATTGTGCGAATATCCATCCCTATTTGATTGTGCGTATATCCTTCCCCATGGGATTGTGCGTATATCCTTCCACATGGGATTGTGCGAATATCCATCCCTATGTGATTGTGCGTATATCATTCCCCGTGTGATTGTGCGTATATCCATCACTATGTGATTGTGCGTATATCCTTCCCCATGGGATTGTGCGAATATCCAACCCGTTTGATTGTGCGCATATCCATCCCTATGTGATTGTGCGAACATTCTTTCCCATGGGATTGTGCGAATATCCGTCACCAGTGTGATTGTGCGAATATCCTTCCTCGTTTGATTGCACGTGTATCCTGCCCCGTGTGATTGTGCGTACATCCTTCCCAATTAAATTTAGCGTGTATCATTCCCCGAATGACTGTGCGTGTATCATTTTCCATGGGATGGGATTGTGCGTACATCCTTCCCCGTGTGATTGTGTGTATATCTTTAACCCGTGTGATTATGTATACATCCTTCCCCGTAATTGTGCGTACATCATTTCCCGTGTGATTGTGTGTATATCCTTCCCCGTGTGATTTTGTGTACATCCTTCCTCATGTGATTTTTGCGTACGTTCTTCCCCGTGTGATTGTGCGTACATACTCCCCTGTATGATTGTGTGTACATCATTTCCTGTGTGATTTTGCGAAAATCATTTTCCGTGTAAATGCGTGTATATCTTTATCCGTGAGATTGTGCGCATATATCCTTCCCGTGGGATTGTGCGTACATCCTTCCCTTTGTGATTGCGCATATATCCTTCACCCGTGTGATTGTGCGTATATCCTTCATCTGTGTGAATGTGCGTATATTATTCCGCGTGTGGTTTCGCGTATGTCATTCCCCGTGTGATTGTGTGTATTTCCTTACCCGTGTGATTGTGCTTATATCCATCACCCGTGTGGTTTAAGGCCGTGAAAAAACGCCAGACTAACTAGGATACAAAAAGGACTGCACATGCGCAATGGAAGACAATCAAGCACAATCATTTTATTGAGAAACGTCCGACTGCTATGTAAGTTAAGATTGAGCAACGTTTGTATCCATTATTAAAATATATAACTGCAGTTGACAAATCACATTTGGTGAATAATATACACCGTGTAGAACTACGCTTATTGTTTATCTTCAAATTTACCAGGGTTCGTTCGCATATTTCTTAAATTCTCTGCACAGTGATAATATCCTTTCCTATAATTTCATCCGTTCCTATAAATAACAACCACCTTACTTAGGAACTCATTACATATCTATCATTAAACTGTATTATGTCTTAATGTAGAAAATTCTATCACAAGAATGTTGTTTTGGGGTCGAACACGTGTTAATTTTACATTTTGTTCGGATAAAATAAAATTTTGGCAAATACTAAGGACACTTTGATACACACGTTGTGTAAATGAAATAATTAATTAAAATATTCATGATGAAACAGTGTGTTGGTGTTTATTCGTCTATAAGAAGTTTAGTTTATGATTTATATCAAAACGATTATAATTGTTTGTGTGTTTCTTTTAACATTATGAATGAACAGCTTGATAGAAAAGGTAGACCAAATCCGGGTTTCTAGGTTGCCGTCCTAGTATTGGCCTGTTGCTCAGGAAATGCCCGATTTGTTAATTATTTTGCTTTTATTTTGTGGTAAAAACATACCAATTTGTATTAGTTGTCTTATTTGTGTGTGTTTTTCGTTTAGTAAAAGAGACATTTTTAGGTGGCCGAATATACCGGAAAAGACGTATTAAGTAAAAATGATCAGATGGGGAGAATTTAATATTATGTACTTAATACTGCAATGCCAATTTTATGACCATGCAAATGAATGTTTTTGGACTATTATATAAATTTTAGCCTTTACAAGTAATACTACTTGGATGTTAGAATTGTAAAACCAACTATTTAACCTCTGTTATGGCCATAGTGTTGGTCATAGAGCAGTAAATATCAACAGTTTGATGAATAAACTATCCTATTAGTTTCCTTAATAATGATGATAGTGGGATGGTGTCTGTACGGTGTCATTAATTGGTCTATATTTTTTGTATAGAATGCCCTATGTTATAAAAAAGCGTGCCGTCTTACCGGTGATCCACGTTGGCCCGTCTCCCCTGGACGTCCAGGCTCGCCCGGGGCTCCCTGGAACACAAGCAACGTGACAATATATATTGAAACACAACCAAAGGCATGTACTAGTAATAGGCACACAACTTACGGATTGTACTAGAAATAGACACACAACTGACTGCATATACTAGTAATGGACGCACAACTGACTGCATACCCGGTATACTAGTAATGGACAAACAACTGACTGCATATACTAGAAATGGACAAACAACTGACTGCAAATACTAGTAATGGACACGAAACAGACTGCATATACTAGTAATGGACAAACAACTGACTGCATATACTAGTAATGGACAAACAACTGACTGCAAATATTAGTAATGGACAAACAACCGACTGCACATACAAGTAATGGACAAACAACTAACTGCATATACTAGTAATGGACGCACAACTGACTGCATACCCGGTATACTAGTAATGGACAAACAACTGACTGCATATACTAGAAATGGACAAACAACTGACTGCAAATACTAGTAATGGACACGAAACAGACTGCATATACTAGTAATGGACAAACAACTGACTGCATATACTAGTAATGGACAAACAACTGACTGCAAATATTAGTAATGGACGAACAACCGACTGCATATACAAGTAATGGACAAACAACTAACTGCATATACTAGTAATGGACAAACAACTGACTGCATATACTAGTAATGGACAAACAACTGAAAGCAAATACTAGTAATGGACACGAAACAGACTGCCTAACTCGTAAGGTATACACAACTGACTGCAGGAAATTGTAATGGACACACAACTGACGGATTGTACTAGAAATAGACGCACAACTGACTGCATATACAAGTAATGGACAAACAAGTGACTGCATTTACTAGTAATGGACAAACAACTGACTGCATATACTAGTAATGGACAAACAACTGACTGCATATACTAGTAATGGACAAACAACTGACTGCATATACTAGAAATGGACAAACAACTGACTGCAAATATTAGTAATGGACAAACAACTGACTCCATATACTAGTAATGGACAAACAACTGACTGCCAATACAAGTAATTGACAAACAACTGACTGCATATACAAGTAATGGACAAACAACTGACTGCATATACTAGTAATGGACAAACAACTGACTGCATAAACTAGTAATGGACAAACAACTGACTGCATATACTAGTAATGGACAAACAACTGACTGCATATACTAGTAATGGGCAAACAATTAACTGCAAATTCTAGTAATTGACACGAAACTGACTGCATATATTCGTAAGGTATACACAACTGACTGCAGGTAATTGTAATGAACACACAACTGACGGATTGTACTAGAAATAGACGCACAACTGACTTCAGGTACTAGTAATAGACACGAAACTGACTACATATTCTCGTAAGGTATACACAACTGACTGCAGGTCCTTGTAATGGACACACAACTGGCGGATTGTACTAGAAAAAGATGCACAACTGACTGCAGGTCCTTGTAATGGACAAACAACTGACTGCAAATACTACTTATATACACAAACTGACTGTGTACACTACTAATAGGCCCACAACTGACTGTATACACAACTAATAGACATAAAGCTGACTGCATATACCACTTAAAGACACACACATGACGGCATATACTACTAAAAGACACATACCTGACTGCATATACTACTAATAGACACACACATGAGTGTGTACACTACGAGACACACAACGGACTGCATATACTAGTAATGGACACACCACTGACAGCACATACTAATATTGGACACGCAACTGACTGAAAATACTAGTAATAGATACACATCTGACTGCCTATCTAGTAATAGACACAACTGACTGCATATACTATCTATCTACACACAACTGACTGCATATATTACCTATAGACAATACTGACTGCATATACTACATATATACACTACTGACTGCATATACTACCTATAGACACACAACTGACTGCATATACTACCTATAGACACAATTTACTGCATATACTACATATAGACACTACTGACTGCATATACTACCTATAGACACTATTGACTGCATATACTACATATATACACCACTGACTGCCTATACTACCTATAAACACTACTGGATACATATACAATGTACTACCTATGGACACTACTGACTGCATATACTACCTATAGACACTTTTGACTGCATATACAACATATATACACTACTGACTGCATATACTACCTATAGACACTACTGACTACATACACGACCTATAGACACTACTGACTGCATATACTACCTTTAGACACTACTGACTCCATATACTACATATATACACTACTTACTACATATACTACCTATAGACACTACTGACTACATATACTAACTATAGACACTACTGACTGCATATACTACCTATAGACACAATTGACTGCATATACTACATATATACACTACTGACTGCATATACTACCTATAGACAAGCAACTGACTGTATATACTTCTCATAAAAACACAACTGACTGTATGTTCTAGTAATAGACACACAACTGACATATACTACCTATAGACACAACTGACTGCATATACTACATATAGACACAACAGACTGCATATACTACCTATAGACACTACTTACTGCATATACTACCTATAGACACATAAATGACTGCATATACTAGTCTACATATATACACTACTGACTGCATATACTACCTATAGACACAACTGACTGCATATACTACCTATACACAACTGACTGCATAGACTACCTATAGACACTACTGACTGCATATACTACCTATAGACAGTACTGACTGCATATACTACCTATAGACACAACTGACTGCATACACTACCTATAGACACTACTGACTGCATATACTACCTATAGACGCTACTAACTGCATATACTACCTATTGACACTACTGACTGCATATACTACCTATATACACAATTGACAGCATATACTACCTATAGACACAACTGACTGCATATACTACCTATAGACACAATTGACTGCATATACTACCTATAGACACAACTGACTGCATACACTACCTATAGACACAATTGACTGCATATACTACCCATGTTCACACAACTGACTGCATTACTACCTATAGACACTACTGACTGCATATACTACCTATAGACACACTACTGACTGCATATACTACATATAGACACTACTGACTGCATATACTACATATAGACACTACTAACTGCAAATACTACCTATAGACACAATTGACTGCATATACTGCCTATTGACACAACTGACTGTATATACTACCTATAGACACTACTGACTGCATATACTACCTATGGACACTACTGACTGCATATACTACCTATAGACACTACTGACTGCATATACTACCTATTGACACTACTGACTGCATATACTACCTATAGACACTACTGACTGCATATACTACCTATAGACACACTACTGACTGCATATATTACCTATAGACACACAACTGACTGCATATACTAGCTATAGACACTACTGACTACATATACTACCTTTAGACACACAACTGACTGCATATACTACCTATAGACACTACTGACTACATATACTACCTATTGACACTACTGACTGCATAAACTACCTATAGACACAACTGACTGCATACAATACCTATAGACACAATTGACTGCATATACTACCTATAGACACACAAATGACATATACTTCCTATAGACACAAATGACTGCATATTCTACCTAAAGACACAACTGACTGCATATACTACCTATAGACACAACTGACTGCATATACTACCTATAGACACTACTGACTGTATATACCACCTATAGCAACTACTGACTGCATATACTACATATAGACACTACTGACTGCATATACAACCTATAGACACACAACTGACTGCGTATACTACTCATAAAAACACAACTGACTGTATGTTCTAGTAATAGACACACAACTGACATATACTACCTAAAGACACAACTGACTGCATATACTACCTATAGACACTACTGACTGCATATACTACCTATAGACACAATTGACTGCATATACTACCTATGTACACACAACTGACTGCATATACTACCTATAGACACAACTGACTGCATATACTACCTATAGACACTACTGACTGGATATACTACCTATGGACACTACTGACTACATATACTACATATATACACTACTGACTGCATATACTACCTATAGACACTACTGACTGCTTATACTACCTTTAGACACACAACTGACTGCATATACTACTCATAAAAACACAACTGACTGTATGTTCTAGTAATAGACACACAACTGACATATACTACCTATAGACACTACTGACTGGATATACTACCTATAGACACTACTGACTACATATACTACATATATACACTACTGACTGCATATACTACCTATAGACACCACTGACTGCATATACTACCTATAAACACTACTGACTGCATATACTACCTATAGACACAACTGACTGCATATACTACCTATATAAACTACTGACTTCATATACTTCCTATAGACACTACTGACTGCATAAACTTCTTATAGACACAATTGACTGCATATACTACCTATATACACACAACAGACTGCATATACTACCTTTAGACACAACTGACTGCATATACTACCTATAGACACAACTGACTGCATAAACTACCTATAGACACTACTGACTGCATATACTACCTATAGACACTACTGACTACATATACTACCTATAGACACTACTGACTGCATATACTACATATAGACACTACTGACTGCATATACTACCTATGAACACAACTGACTGCATATACCACCTATAGACACTACTGACTACATATACTACCTATAGACACTACTGACTGCATATACTACCTATAGACACAATTGACTGCATATACTACCCATAGACACTACTGACTGCATATACTACCTATATACACTACTGACTACATATACTACCTATAAACACTACTGACTGCAAATACTACCTATAGACACAATTGACTGCATATACTACCTATAGACACTACTGATTGCATATACTGCCTATATACACACAACTGACTGCATATACTACCTATAGACACAACAGACTGCAGACACTACCTATAGACACAACTGACTGCATATACCACCTATAGACACTACTCACTGCATATTACACCTATAGACACTACTGACTGCTTATACTACCTATAGACACTACTGACTGCATATACTACCTATAGACACATAACTGACTGCATATACCACCTATAGACACTACTGACTGCATAGACTACCTATAGACACTACTGACTACATATACTACCTATAGACACCCAACTGACTGCATATTCTACCTTGACACTACTGACTGCATATAATACCTATAGACACTACTTACTGCATATACTACCTATAGACACTACTGACTGCATATACTACCTATAGGCACTTCTGACTGCATATACTACCTATAGACACTACTGACTGCATATACTTCCTATAGACACAACTGACTCCATATACTACATATAGACACAACAGACTGCATACACTACCTATAGACACTACTGACTGCATATACTACCTATTGCAACTACTGACTGCATAAACTACCTATAGACACACTACTTACCGCATATACTACCTATATACACTACTTACTGCATATACTACTTATAGACACTACTGGCTGCATTGCTATCTATAGACACTACTGACTGCATATACTACCTATAGACACTACTGACTGCTTATACTACCTATAGACACTACTGACTGCAAATAATACCTATAGACACATAATTGACTGCATATACCAATTATAGACACTACTGACTGCATATACTACCTATAGACACTACTGACTACATATACTACCTATAAACACACAACTGACTGCATATACTACCTATAGACACTTCAGACTGCATATACTACCTATAGATACTACTGACTGCATATACTACTTATAGACACTACTGACTGCATATACTACCTAAAGACACTACTGACTACATATACTACCTATAGCTACTACTGACTACATATACTACCTATAGACACTAATGACTGCATACACTACCTTTAGACACTACTGACTGCATACACTACCTATAGACACTACTGACTATATGTACTACCTATAGACACTACTGACTACATATACTAGCTATAGACACTACTGACTACACATACTACCTATAGACACTACTGACTGCATACACTACCTATAGACACTACTGACTGCATACACTACCTATAGACACTACTGACTACATATACTACCTTGACACTACTGACTGCATATACTACCTAGACACTACTGACTGCATATACTACCTATAGACACTTCTGACTGCATATACTACCTATAGACACTACTGACTGCATATACTAGCTATATACACTACTGACTGCAGTTACTAGCTATAGACACAACTGACTGCATATACTACCTATAGACACTACTGACTGCATATACTAGTAAAAGAAACACAACTGAGTATATATACATGCACTACTCATAGCCACGCAACTGGCTGCATATAAAATGCCATGTGTCTTCTTAGGGATCACAGTAATCTGTTATTTGTATGGTTCTGCTGTGAAGTGTATCCCCCTCCCGATTATATCTGTTGATGATTACTTGTAACTTTATGTTATTAACCTCTCGATAATCTGCCCTATGTTGTGTGGAGAAGCGTTGTTTTCTTATGCGGTTGTTGATGTCACCATCGATATATCATATATATATAGATATGCAATTGAGTCTTACCGCGTCTCCTTGCTCGCCCTGCAGTCCGTCTCTTCCCGGGGGTCCCTGCAAGGAACACACACACACGTACACATAAACACTGCAAACAAAACAGTGGGTAAAGGTAATCTATAAACTATGAATATGCACTCAGATTGAATGGAGAGATAATTATACCGTTATCTACATTTTAATGTGAATGCTGGAACAAAATGCACATATATATAAATTTTATATATGATTTCTCATGCTCATAGGTACATTAAGACCATGTTGGTACCAAGCATAATGTTTTGACAGAAATTGTTGTCAATAAATATTGTTTGCATCAGTTTAAACTAAAGTGTTGAATAAAGCCGTTATCCTATTCATTGACATTCGCTTTTCCGCTACTGTTAAGTTTAACAGCCGGACAGGGCGACCCAGTTTCACGCACACGGTGTGCATACTCACCGGCTCTCCTGGCTTCCCTTCAGCTCCTGGATCTCCAGGCATCCCTGGTGCGCCCTGCAACATACACACGAGTTCACATGTCTGTCCTATATACAGCGCTCAAAATAAGATGAATTTTGTTATATAAACTTTTTGCCAAGCTATATCGAAATATAATTAAATTGTTCTACGCTTGTATGCCTATACATCATTTGCAAAATGATACGTGGTTCTCAATGGAACAGCAATACACATTGTAATATATGCGTACATGTTGTAAAAATACATGCATGCATTTATAAGCGACTCTAACAGTATAACAAGCTCCGCTTACTGATTCTCCTCGTGTCCCTTGTTCCCCTCGCGGTCCTGGCGTTCCCGGTGGTCCCTACAGGAAGTAGAGTGGACATTTAGCACGTGACAGCACGGATACATACCTCGAATATTTAGTATTGCAAAAATACAAACCGCACATGAAACTGAGAATACTATTATGCATACACGTCAAATTATATATTACTATACTAGACACTTAACGTGACATAAATCTACACGAACATTGAAAACTGTATTCTTGAATAAAAGTTATTATTAATGTTTTTGTCTTTAGTCAAAATAAAATATACATAGAGCACGAAAATACAAAATAAAAACACAAACAACGCAAACAATATGAAGCATTGTACGTCTTGAAGCATAAACGCTCGCATGCAAAGGGTGTTCGATAATGCGCCGGTCTATAGGAGTCGGATTGTACGAGCTTGCTTGCGACATGATGTTTTAAGACGCAAATGCGGTACCGAATACTACTTCATGAAATACCTTGCGCACACTACACTACTAGCCTGCATAGGTCCACACACGCTGAAACGCAGTCGCATGCCAGACTGATGTCAACTGCTCATCTAGTTAAGATTTGCATTTAACTATACACTAACAACGAAATTAATTGATATATGTGTTGATATAGCAGCCTAGGCCATGGGTATGTTGTCCGGTGCGTTATTTGTAAATTGGCCAGCCGACTGTTTCACTTACCAATATGGGTCTTCCATAGAGCAGGCAAACAATTGAGAAATACTTATGACTTAATATAAAGCGCTAGACACGCATACAGGGTTCAATACAGTCGCAAGCATATGCAAGCGGGTCTCAACTATGTCGGAAATAAAAACGTCTAGCCAAACGTAACATTCCGTGGCATACAATGTTAACTATGGTTAATGATGAGTTAGGGTGTCTTGGATACACACTATACATAAAAAAGATAGTGTTGTATTGCATAAAACTATTTTCAATAATAAATGGATATAAAACCAGTATAAGTCAGTGAAATGTATGTTCAACATAATTGCCCATGTATGATTTGATTTTTTAAAAGTATTTTATCACTTTGTTCAATTTTTCACATTCTTCAAAGACTGTATAAGAAGAAATTCATGGTACAGGAAATTTAATAATATACAGAATTTAGTTCTGGCTACATGTTAAAATAAAGTGTGTGAAGTAGCATAATGTGCCATGCAAGAATTACAATGAGGTAGTACTCGGAACTGTTCGACGTATTCTTCCAATACCCCTTCATCGTCGAAGTCTCGCAGCGACCTCATCTCGGCCGGGGGTCCGGGAGGCCCGGCGGGCCCCTGCAATCCGCACAGATATAGATGATAACCTCAATGAGGCGGAATAGCACACTTCCAAAACGTGAATAATGAATACGGCATGAGTACGAGTGTGAGAAGATAATACCATCTATAACAATTATGTTCAATAGCTTTTACATATACAGAACATTATTTACTGTACATTTATTATTTAAAATAACATTACTTTCTTTCTAAGATCTTGTTCAAATCTATTACTATTTTGAATAAAAACATATTTATGCATGTACAATGTATCAGTGTATATTCGGCTACTGACCACGCCTCCGCGCTCGCCCTTCTGCCCGTCCAGTCCTGGAAGCCCCCGCTCGCCCCTCGTACCCTGCAGACACACAGAAATCCCAACCGTTACACTCATGTCAAAGGTATTATTCGGATAATACGTGTACAAAACTAGAACAGAGAGCTTTTACCCAAACAACTACAAAGTTCAATAATGTGATTGTAGAGCAACTCACTGGTTCTCCCGGCATCCCTGGAAGTCCGTCCTTGCCCTGAAATACATGGCAGAGACACACGGGTTGGTTTGCATAGTCCAGCCAGTTAATGTTTAAACCCCAAATACGCGCATCCATTTAAATCATGACGTGGTTTTATACTGTTTGTAATAAATACAAAAAAAAAGGTTTCAATAAAGTTCAAAATTAACAATCGCTGATTAATGAAATCCGAATTTCAAATTATGATGCACATAAGAGCCGCTGTACCGGATCTCCCCTCGGTCCCACGGCCCCTTCCGGTCCCCTTTCCCCGGGCTTGCCCTGCAAATAGCAAGCAGTCCAATAACACACAACGACAAACTTTGTTTCCGGTCACTTAGCGGGTATTGAGAGGTTTGTAGCTTTAACAAGAGCTGTCAGAGGACAGCGCGCTCGACCATTCGAGTGCTGGATAGTATAACGGAAGCCATCATGGGGAAATTGTTCATATTCAATAAGGTCAAGGTAATATAGTCATATTCAAAGTGGAAGAGGACCATAATTGAAACATATTGATCGCTTATGTTTTAAAGAAGTTGTACTTTATAGACGATTCTGAGTTCAGGTATATTTTCCACAATCTCTTGAACATTTGCAATAACATAAAACAAACTAATAAGATTTTATTTCAAGTTTGATAGCAATAGCCTTGGTGGGGTGTTTGGACAATCCTTCAAGTAAATAAATATTTGTGGATTTTTATTACCATGTTTTAAAGATTTTTTTTTATTTGTTTGGGTGGGGGGGTTGGGTGGGGGTTAGAGAGGGTGGGGGGTATAATGTGGGTATGTGGTCATTTATTAGATGATCTTTCAAAAATAAAAAAAAAGGAAAACAAACTAATTTTTTTTTTTGGGGGGGGGGGGAGGGGGGTGATGGATTCTGGGGTGGGGCGTGAGGGTGGTTTGGACGGAGTCCATTGTGGTATGTCAGGTAAGTGTTGTTATGTCAAAGTATGAATCAAATCAGATCATAAATAAAGAAGTTATGGCAATTTAATTAAAATTTATTAATTTGACCTTGAGAGTCAAGGTCATTCAAAGGTCAAAGTCAAATTCAACTTGCCAGGTACAGTACCCTCATGATAGTAAGAAATTATTTGAAGTTTGAAAGCAATAGCATTGATACTTAAGAACTAAAGTGGATCTAAACACTTTTTTTCAAAATATTCAAAGTTACTAAGAAAAAAGGGTCATAATTCAGTTAAAATGCCAACCAGAGTTATGCAACTTGCCATGTACAGTCCCCTTACGATAGTTAGCGTGTTTTCCAAGTCTGAAAGCAATAGCTATGATACTTTAGGAGTAAAATGGACCAAAACACAAAACTTAACCAAATGTTAAATTATCTAAGTATAAAAGGGGCCATAATGCCAGTCAGAGTTACATTACTTTGCATGCACAGTTCCCTTATGATAGTTAGTAAGTGTTGCAAGTATGAAAGCAATAGCTTTGATACTTTATGAATAAAATGAAGTATGTAAAATATACAAGCAATATGACAAGGTACATAGAAAATAGTTGAGGTGGTACGCAAACTTTAACATAGATTTATCAATAATATGCATATTCCTAGTGGAACAAGGGTCATAATTCTTACAAAATCCTTGTTGCAGTTGACTGCTTCTGTTTTTAGATTGGGGCCATGTTGGTAAAGAAGTATTCAAAATATGAAAGCAATATGTCAAGGCACATAGAAAATATTTGAGGTGGTACGCAAAATTTAACATAGATATATCAATAATATGCATATTCTAAGTGAAAAAAGGGCCATAATTCTTACAAAAAGCTTGTTGTCTGCTCTTGTTTATAGGTTGGGGTCATGTAGGTAAAGAAGTATGCAAAATATAAAAGTAATATGTCAACGGACATAAGAAATATTTGAGGTGGTACGCACACTTTAACATTCCAACGCTCACCGTAACGGGAACGCCGACACCGTGGTGAGTAAGGTAGCTCCACTATATATATTTCATATATAATAGTCGAGCTAAAAATCGATGTAGTCTAGTTTTGAATACATATTTGTTTCTACGAAAGTTAATACAGTATCGTGTTATGTCAGCTCAGCGTAGATGTTATTCATAAATGGCTCATTATTTGAAACTTACATGTATATTCTGGTTGACATATTATTTTGTTCTTTACTAAATCAAGAATTACTTTGTTCGTTTGTTTTGTTGTTGTTTTGTGGTGAAAAATTATTTCAGAAATCGTTGATATGAGAAATTGAAATAGACACATAATTTTACCGGATGTCCGTCCACTCCATCATGGCCTTGTTTGCCCGTCTCCCCCGGAGAACCCTACACGTTAAACGACATAATTGACAGACATGATACGTGTTGAGTTCAGCTGAAGTATCGTTCAGAGCAAAAAGTCATTTATTCGCATCATCATCACCCGAAAAAGCAGGGCAGATATGTTGGCTAACGATTTCCACTACAATACGAAAATGCAATGACATGCTGAAATCTTCCAAATCTCAATGAACAATTATTTCTTTATGTAATAATTGTTAATACAGGAATAAGGTAATAAGGAATAATATAGTGATGGGAAACTTGATATTTATTTAAGTGTATTTAGTAAAAATGATCGAAAACTCAACCTAGAAAGCCAGTTTAACCAAAGCACGGAAGGTACTACAGTCATCCGCTTGTTAATAACCTTGTGGGCACAACCTACTGTTCCATTTTTTTTGAAGACCGAAGTTAGGTTTACACCAAATACAAGAATGCCCGCTATTTAAACAATAGCGAACAACTTCAATGACTTCAGCTCTTGATTGTTTCGTGACATTGTGTATAACGTTATCAATAACTTTTACTATGATAAAAACCAACTCATTGCGCGTAGAATATGCTTATACAACGTGGCTATTTCTTATTAATAGTCGGTAATTGCTTATTAATAGTCGGTAATTGTTTCTTATAAACCTCTGAGATCCGCACATAAACATTGGCTAATAGTAAGCGCAACGCGCTAAAATAGTTAGTGGGGGTATAATTGTATTATATAACTGTAATATTTGAATCTGTAATCATCACGTGGTGTGTAATGGCGGAACGGATTGGCCAAGAGCTACTCTCAGAATCAGTTCAATCGATGATTTGAAAACTGCACAAACTTCTACAGGCCATGTACTGAATAAAGCCACAGTTGTCTCCCTTTAACGACTTACTTTATTCGGGGACTACTGTTGCTATAGTTACATACCGGTTCTCCTGGCCTCCCTGGTTCGCCCTGTCTTCCAGCCTCGCCCTTTAACACACATACATTAACGTAAGTGACTCGAACAGCGACAATATTTAAGGTAAACAATATTGCGTATAGAAGTGCTTTAGATGAGAATAGACGATATCTGTTAAGTACATGTTAAGGTGTTAAACATGTGCAAAGAGAGTATATTGCATATCTGCTCCGGCTACTTACTGCCACTCCCCGGGGTCCTTCCAGTCCCTGTGGCCCCGCTGGTCCTATCGGCCCCTAAATCACGATCAATAGCATATCGACTTTAGTTTGCAGCATGGCGCGGAAATATCTCTTAAAGAACTTTGGCATAAACTTTTTATAATGTTTCCTGCACGGTTCTTAAATTACAAGTGTTAAATTATGGACATAAAAAGTAAATACATTGTAAACATGACACATTTACTTTAAAGTAAAAAAGCCGGAAAACACGATTACTCACAGGAACTTGCTGTATTTCTTGTTGAATGTCGTTAGATGCTACACTCTGAAAAAAGTAACATTACAACATGAAAGTTGTGGCCAATATATAATAAATGTGTTGATATTTACTACATTGTAAGCAAAGACTGTACTTGTGAGCGAGAACTAGGCGATATCACTTTATGTTTGATAAAGGTTTTCCCGTGAAGTGCGTTTGTTTCGTTTGTTCTCAGCTAACTGCATGTGTACAAACCACAGGCCCGGGGGGTCCGGGTGGGCCTTGAATCCCCTGTATGCCAGGCGAGCCGTCCCTTCCCTGCAACAGAACCGGTACGAATGTATTTACCGAAACTAATGTGGCTATGAAAACAACACAAAACTAGATAAACACATAGTAACAATATCAACATTATCTGATTGTTGTTCACAGACTTCAAGCTAAGTCAAATGCAGTGGATCGCGTATTCAAGTGCATATGGCTAAATAGGCAGTATACTTGAACACATGACATATGCAAGATCCCTTATTATTATTGATTTAATTGCAAAACTAATGCTATGCACTGGGGAGACAGCATGGGGTCGCTAAATACATGACATCGATGTTTATTCTATTGAACGACTTACAGCCGGTCCTTCCGGTCCGCGCTCGCCTCTCTCTCCCGGATCGCCTTTATCTCCCTACAAGTAAATATTCTGTGTAGATATGCGGAAACAACGGTACGTGTGCACAGGATGAGTAAATTTAGGAAAACATACGAGCAAAAGCAATATATTATGAAATTATATGCCGAATATTGAATTCCTCTTTGTGACGATATGTTGGCCTATATGTTGGTATATGCTGTTGTTTGATTTACAAGTATTCAAGAATGGTCAAAGGACATCCAGTGTTGGACAGAACTTACCTTCGTTCCGGGTGTGCCATCTACGCCACTTGCCCCTGGGTTACCCTGAAGCCGGAATGTTTGTACATGTTTTAAATTGTGTTTCTTTACATGATTCATAACACATTCGTGAAAAACAACAACACAATGGCAAAAATGTAATCAATCAAACAAAATCAGTTCACATTATAATAACAAATCACACATAGATTAAGGTAATTGCCAATCCATGTACTTACGTCATATCCAGGCGATCCTGGTTCCCCTGGTGGACCCCTCTGACCGGGCGGTCCGACAATCTACAAACAGACAAATTTAAATTAATCACAAGTGCCAACATACAATTTTGTATATACTTGATCGTTAAAATAGCCATATAATGTTGATAAACTCGTACCTATTCTTATCAGGAACATCTTCTACACGTGAATAATCCACGCGATCTATCTTGATGCATGCTCAATTATATTCATAGCAACGATTCGTGCCGTACTGGCGCGCTACTCACCGACTCGCCGGGGATTCCTGGCAGACCCGGTTCACCGGAAACACCGGGATCACCTCGGTCACCCTGAAATACAGCGCAGTACGTATGTCAGAATGACTATACTGACATCGACGCATATTTTACAGCGTTAAGTGCAAAATATAGATTAAGGAGTGATTGGCGTGAAATTTTGGTTTAATTTAAAGGAGCCTTTTCACGTTTGGTAAATTGAAAAAAAAATAAATGTTTCAGATTCGCAAATTTTCGTTTTAGTTATGATATTTGTGAGGAAACAGTAATACTGTACATTTACCATTTTCTATAATATTCATTATTATGCATCTTTTGACGATTTAAAAACCTAAAAATTATTAAGAGTTGAAACGCGAAACGATTGAATCATTTGGAGAGTTCTGTTGTTGTCGTTATAAATTGTGACACTACAAGGATCGCTTATATAAAGTATAAAATACATAATTTACTGTATGAGCACGGAGCGCTGAGTGGTCTGAACGTTAGACCTTAACTCCAGGGGTCAGTGGTTCGAGCCCAGATGAGGGTTGCTATTTTTCTTTCTTTAATTCTATTCTTTTTTTACTGGAGCTTTTCAGATCAAATGTTTACATTTATCAATATAAAGCATTTAAAGACAAACTTCAATACACGCCAAAATCTGTGAAAAGGTCCATTTAATATAGCTTGGAGGTCACTTCTGAAGTTGAACTTGTAACTTAAGAAAAGTCAAGTTAATGTTTTGTATTTATTTTGAGCTTTAGACGATCGAGCTGCAATAAACTGATACACACTGAAGGTAAATATGAAGTGTAACATGAACACCCCTCCTGCTTTGTGTCAGTAGGATTATACTTCTCATTTCACACGCATCAATACGGTCAAGATTCACAAGGATCTTCGAATACTATGGGGGGGGGGGGGGGCTTAAATAACTTTGATGCAGGATAATTATTTATTGATCTTAAAATTCTGCTAAGCACATTTTGTTAAATGGAATGCATATATGTATTTCAGTGAAAAAAAGTGAAAACGACCTCTATACCTTCTTGCCGGCCGCTCCTGGCTCGCCTTGTTGCCCAGGCTCCCCCGTGTTACCCTGAGAGAGTTGGAGAGGCAATAAACATGATTTGTATTGTATACATACATCCAGATAGAATTACTCTTCCTACTGACCATTGGACTCTTTCCTAATATTTAAGTATTATTAACCCGGCATCGTACACAGATTGGTTTATTCACTTAATTCAAGATTTACTGAATACCTTGTCATCATCAGTCTAAAAACACAACAATACCCCGTATAATCATGTACACATTTAGTATGACCAAAGACGATTACAAATGTTCCTTATTAGACATAACGACTATATTGAGGTCAGCTAGTTCAGTACCTGTTTTCCTGGTTTGCCGGCCAGCCCTGGGATGCCGTCCTCGCCAGAGAAACCCTACAACCGTTACTATAGTTACAAGAGACACTGTCATTTTATCATAGTCTTTATTGAACTAAGTCTATGATTGCTTAAAAATACTTTCTCGGTTAAATAAAACATGTATTTTCATATACATTATAGGCGGGATGTACTTTATAAATAGCCATGCCCATTACACGGCGAAGTGGTTGCTATGGAAACATACGTACCCGTTCTCCTTGCGCACCTGGAAGTCCCGGAGCCCCCGGCTCCCCAGTAGCGCCCTGAGGTGAAACAGACAGCCAGATATTATAATCGGCAGCAATTAGACAACTAAACTCATAGGCGGGTTACATCAGTTGTCTATATGACAACAAACTTTGATAAACCCTACCCAGTCGCCTGTATTAACCTGTATAAATTTATCAATTTTGTTTAATGATTCTCACTTGTATTCGTTTAACCGAAAAATTGTCAAGCATTCTTTATGTTTTTTTTTTGATAAACTCTGATTAACTGTTCAATATCCAAAACATGATTTCGGTTTGTTAGACTCACATCTCTGCCTGGTTTTCCCGGTGTGCCCTCCTCCCCCTTGTCGCCATCTTCTCCCGGCGGTCCTCGCGGTCCCGCTGGGCCAGTTAACCCTGGAAGACCCGGTGGGCCCTGACATAACAAACAAATGACAGTGACTTGTTCAGCGTAACACATTTCGCTAGAATTTCATTAAGTATTGCAATATTTAGATGACTCTACATTCAGTTGATAACGCCATGCGGTCCGTACCTGTTCTCCCTTCTCCCCATCCCTACCGGGGGGACATGTGACCGACTCACATAAGGTACTTGCCGGCTGGTCACCTCTGCTCTTGCTCACCTGAAACAGCACAAGGGGCGTGCCATCATCTAAGCTTTACTCGGACTTAAAATCGCACGCAAACACAATGTCTTGTTTAACACAACGGGTGAGGATGAAATGTTTGAAATAGGTTTTGCAGATATGACGGTTGTGAATATAAATATTATAAACATGGGGTTTTGCCATTTAATATATTTGAGTTTGAATGCATCCGTATTATTTCTCGAAGTAAATTAAATATTTCAGTTTTCAATTTGTCATAGCTATCATGATATCATAATAAGCAACCAGACTGAGTTTCATCGCACTAAGGACCCATATATCCATCTTTCCTATAGCTTTAGCCGTTCGAAAGATAAACCCTAATATTTGGGAATTCATTATATATTCTGAAAAAAAACACACTGATTTGGTTCGTGTTAAATTAGTAAATTGTGTCTTTATTTTTATTAAGATATACAATTTTCAGTTGAAAGTGGTGAGCGCCTTTTTACTGACGACCGAATTTTCCCAAAACCAAGATTGTATTACATATGTTCTTCAAGAGCGGTAACAACGTTTTAAGTGTGAGCGTTAGCTCACACTAATGTTACAGAGCAAGTTTTGCAAATCAGTATGCGCTTAACTGCTTAACTACGCTATGGAAAGACAACCACCGCTTGTTGCAGCAAAATTATGCAGACGACAAATGCTAGGAGCGTCTGCTAGGAAAGATAACCATCACATTTGCCTGTTTATAGTTCACCACTGGTACACTGCAGTGGTTGTATATGACTAATAGTGTTTAACAGCTTTAAAGACGACATTGGCCAGTCTAGTTTTTATTATTGAAATCTGTACATAGGGAAAACGGGGCTTAATGCATGTTATATAAGATTAGCCTGAGCACACCGATTAGCCTGTGCAATGCGCACAAGCTAATCAAGGACGACATTTCTGATTTTATAATGTTTTTCGTTTAAAGAGAGTCTCTGGTACTGGGATGACAATTAAAGCATATGCATTAAGCCCTGTTTTCCAAAATTGATTAAATTAAATTTTTTATGAATTATTAAAAAATACAACATCTGGACCTGTGCTTTAAGACACACTTTTTATAAATTTGAATGGGTTGTGTTCATTTAAAACTTGCAATATAAGAAGCTATAACATAATTTTAAAACTGATTTGCGTCTAAACTTATACAACAGCGAACACCTACAGTGCCATCAGCGCTTTGATTAATAGATGATAACAGATGCCATATAATTTTACTCAACTTTAACTAGATTCTGTTGTAGAATTGATGTTGCCAAGATAAACACTGTTACTTAGTTTCGTCAAAATTGAGCAAACAATCATGTTTACTAACTAAATACTGACGACGAATGACGCAAAACTACAACGACGGACATAGACAGATCACATTAGCTCACATTGAACACTTTGTGCCCAGGTAAGCTTAGAACTACCACTTTGAAAAACACATGCAATCTTTTCAAAATTATAAAACCTGATTTCTAATCATTACTTAAAATTTACCATTCTAAAGATATATATTTTTAAATAAAAAAGCAATTATATTTTATGTTAATGCAAAACAACAAAATAAGATAAATATAAACACGTGCATTTCTTGTGCGTGCATGATCTGTGAATAGTTCGCATAATTAACATCCAACTGTTTAAGCAAGCAAGCAAGTGCGTATTTTAGTGTTAAACAGCATCGCAAGTATCGCTATTGCAGCAAGCACACGCGCTACACATAACCAACTACAAGATAACTATCTGAGTCGATATTCTTGAAGTCTATGGAATTCCATGTTGTAAATATCAAATTATGCCATACTAATCGTCGTAGGTTATGAATATTTACTGAGAATACTGATAATACAGTTGTATTCGATGGTTTTATTTAACAACATTAAACAATGAATTTTATATTTCATCGTGCATTTGATAAGTGTCGTGTATTAGGAACAAGTGACTACACAGTAGTGGCCGTGATTGAAAACTGTTGTTCGTGCGTGGTACTTGTCCTACATACCGATACATCAGACAGTATCTGTGTAATAAAGTCAAAATTGAAGACAATAATGCAATGTGCTATAGTAAGCAATAACGGTACAATGCCACATAGTTCGGTTTGAACGTTTGACCAAGTAATCTTCTTAGCTTGAGAACAACCAAGCCAACTCTTAAGTTTGCACATAAGATTGCTACATACAATGTCAACACAATACGTTCATCCAAATTTAAGTAATTGAACACCTCCAACTCAAGTTACAGAAACAATTTTAAGAAACAGAAATGTTGACTTGGCCATCGCCCTAACACAATGTCAGGGTATGTCTCCGTGCGATATACGTTACTATTTTTAAAAACAGTGATAGTGACCTTGACAGAACAGTCCAAAATGCAACATCAAGCTATGTTTGCATGTAAGCAGCCTGTATCAAAATTCCAGTGCAAAATCAAGCCAAACCGGAATTATTGGGCTGAATAAGTGTACATATATTTAGTTACCGTAGCTTGTATAAAAAACTTCATGAAAGTCGGTAAATACAAGCTTAAGTTATTGACAAGAAACCACCAATGTGACCCCCACCGAACGACTGCCTGTATGCCCGCAATTCATAAATTCTTCGAAAACCCGGTTAACATGCATACGGGTAAAATAGGGACACAGTCTGTATTCACATGCTAGTGGATTACAAACAAAATCTAAGTATATAAGCAAACTCGTTAAATACAAAATGCTTTGAATCAACTAAACGGTTGGATCAAACGAAACAAAATGCAACACCATGGGTACAAGATGGATACGTGTATATAGAAATAACAATATGGACAATACAAATACCGTATCTTGTGCTGGCAGATCCTTTTCCTTTATATACGATAAGTTTGAAACAAACATTTTTAGACAAAAACACAAACACCAAGTTATTATCAACTAATCACTTCAACAGTAGTAGTACAGTCACGTGTAATGAAATATGTTCATACGTAATGGAGATGTACCGTAGAAAGTATACAGCTACACATACGTATGCATATAAAAGTAATAGAATATGAACAATAACATAGCTGATAGTAACAACATGTAAATAGATGGGTAAATAAAGATCTTATCGTGTGCAATAAATGTCTTTTGAGAAAATGCTTGCACAGCTGGAAATGATTAACTGCGATCTTGATAACACTCAGTTTTAAATAGAGAGTAAATGATCTCAAAACAACAGCAACATACCAGCTCTTTCAAGTTCTTGAATCGATTTACCTAGAACAAAAATAAAATAGCAGACACATAAACATCTCGCTGCATAAAACCTATGACGCATTTCGCGGCCATTTTGTAAAATGATTGTAGTATAAAATATGACATCAATATAAATTATATTTTTCCTGTGAATAAAATCATAATTATTATCACTAAACTACGGTGGCATAGAGGGACATTCATTCCTCTTTTTTTAAACTGCACGCTTCTTTTTTCTATCTCGTGGCCACGAGTTAGCTAAGTTGGGATCTCGAGATAGCAGAGGTGACATTCACTCCTCTTTTTTAAATTGCACGCCTCTCTTTCCTATCTCGTGGCCACGAGTTAGCTAAGTCGTGATCTCGAGATAGCTATGTCGTGGCCACGAGATAGAAAAAAGAGGAGTGCAAAACTAAATAAAAGCGGAGTGCAATTAAGAGCGGTGCAGTAAATAAAGGCAGAGTGCATAAAACAAAAGAAGAGAGAATTTACGCTATCTCGAGATCCCGAGTTAGTCAGCCAATCAAATTTTGCGTAACATGTGTAAATATTGTGTTCGCATATCTATAGCTGGTCAAAGCAGGCAAGGCTCTGATATAACATAACATACTACTATTAGTACTAATATTAGTACTACTACTGCTGCAGCTGTTGTTGTTGTTGTTGCTGCAAAACTGCTACTACCACTACTACTACTACTACTACTACTACTACTACTACCACTACTACTACTACTATTACTACTATCGCTTCTGCTGTTACTGCTCCTCCTCCTCCTCCTACTACTACTGCTACTGCTACTGCTGCTGTTGGTAGTAGTAGTAGTAGTAGTAGTAGTAGTAGTAGTAGTAGTAGAAGTAGTAGTAGTAGTAGTAGTAGTAGTCGTCGTCGTCGTAGTAGTCGTAGTCGTCGTCGTCCGTCCGTCGTCGTCCGGTCGTCAGTCGGCCGTCTGTGTGTCGTCCATCGATCGTCCATCGTCCGTCCTCCGGTCGTGGTCCGTCGGTCGTCCATCCGGTGTCTGTCCTCCGGTCGTGGTCTGTCGGTCGTCCGTCGGTCGTCTGTCCTCCGGTCGTGGTCCGTCGGTTGTCCATCCGGCGTCGTCCGTCGGTCGTCCATCGTCCGTCCTCCGGTCGTCCGTCTTCCGGTCGTCCGTCTTCCGGTCGTCCGTCGGTCGTCCATCCGTCGGTCGTCCATCGGTCGTCTATCATCCGGTCGTCCATCCTCGCGGTCGTCCTTCGGTCGTCAATACTCCGGTCGTGGTCCGTCGGTCGTCAGTCGGTCGTCCCTCGTCCAAACATCGGTCGTCCGTTGGTCGTCCATCAGTCGTCCCTCGGTCGCCCGTCGGTCGTCGTCCATCGTCCGTCGGTCGGTCGTAGTAGTAGTAGTAGTAGTAGAAGTAGTAGTAGAAGTAGTAGAAGTAGCAGCAGCAGCAACAACAACAGCAGCAATAGTAGTAGAAGAAATAGTAGTACTAATAGTAGTACTAATAGTAGTATGTTATGTTATATCAGAGCCTTGCCTTTAGGACGTTTTCATTGGCTGATTAATTTGAGGGAACTAGATAGTATTTGATTGGCTGACTAACTCGTGGCCACGAGATAGCTATGTCGGGATCTCGAGATCTCGAAAATCTCTCCTCTTTATTTTAATGCACCCTTCCTTTATTTACTGCACCGCTCTTTTTTTTAATTGCACTCCTCTTTTATTTAGTTTTGCACTCCTCTTTTCACTATCTCGTGGCCACGACATAGCTATCTCGTGGCCACGAGTTACTAAGTCGTGGCCACGAGATGGAAAAAAGAGCAGTGCAATTTAAAAAAAGAGGAGTGAATGTCACCTATATGCCACCGTACTAAACAGCTTGATTTAATGTATAAGTTTAACGTAAAAAATATGATTGTGTAATGTTAAATTATCTATGGATTCATTTTAAAATGACTTCTATTGTGGGAACAAGTAGTTTTTAAGCACTAATATCCGTGCATCCATTTTTTACTACCCGTATATATGGTTTGAATATAACGTATATAAACAGTGATATGGCAAAAGTGAGCAATGTGATAGCATCACAAGTTGAACTAGTGCTAGCACGCTTGCAGGTGGCGTAGCGAACGGTAGCATACCGCAACAGCCGCTGCGGGCAAATAGCAGGCATGTATGCGATGAACTAGTAGGTGATTCTTTAAGTATATGTGTGCACAAGTATACAATCTATGTTGGCATATCGAGTTAAAATAGCGTTATTGTTATGAAGTTAGGTCGAAATTGGCGTGTGTGTGTTTTTATTGAATATTATAGTGTTTGCTTTCCATAACTTTATGTGCGCCTATGCTTGAATCCACATTATACATACAAGTTAGAGATATCAATTATCATAATACCCTTTCTATTTCGCTACAGTCCTTCTCCATATGGGGGTTACAATGGAACTGCATCCACGACAACTTCGCCTGAAACGTTGCAGGTTTATGAACTCGTTAATGTGAACGGCGTATGCCAATATTTTCCTCGTCGTATACAACCTTTATGGACTTTAAAAACATGAACATAATAATACGTACTACAAAATCTATTTTATCTCGTTTCTTGCCTTTATAGCATATAAAAATAAAACATTTCTGATTGATGTATAAATATCACGTAGAGAGAATGATACTTGTAAAATATTGGAGTAACCGCTTTATTACTCAGTGAATCCGTGTATACCTGGTAGGTTTTACCGGTGATATCTCTTGAGACTGTTGTTAATCCGCTGGGATCCACGTACTCCTCTCGACGTTTGTTGAGGGCCTTCTTCTCTGTGACGCGACAGTCCACGTCGATGGTGACGACGTCAATGTACTCTAGGACACCATCACTGTTCTTCTGCTCCGTCCGCATCAGGCGCACGTATATCTTGTGCCACTCTTTAATTTGGGTCGCCTGTGACATTTGACAGAGAAATCATGTATTGATTAATAAACGAGAGGGCCATGGTGACCTTTAAGAGCTCAACTGAGTTCACAGAAACGAATGTTTGATGATTTAACCTGGTGAACTTGTTGTCAACCCCTATTGAACCAGATTCAACGTAGTCTTCGTATGGTCAAGATAAATGCCGACCAAGTTTCATCAAAATTGAGTCATAAAATTGGCCTCCACAAAGGTAACACGGTTTTTCCAAGATTTGACATGGTGACCTATTTGACCCACGTTAAAAAGACATTGTCAAGGTAAGCATTGTGACAAAGTTTTATCAGTATTGAATAATGAATGTGGTCTCTATAGTGGTAACAATTTTTTTCCTAAGGATCGATCTTTTGGCATTGTTTTTGGACGCACTAAGATTCGACCATGATCTAGACATCGATAAACCTTCTGACCATGTTTTTATCAAGATTGAGTCATAAATGTGGCCTCTGCAATGGTAATAAGGCTTTTGAATTGTTTGACCTTGTAGCCTTATTTAGGATGCACGTGACCCAAATTTGAATTCATTTTAGATGTTGTCAAAAACATTCGGACCAAGTTTCATTATGATTGAGCTATACATGTGGCGTCTTCTGTGGGTAAAACGTTTTCCTAACAGTTTCCCTGGTGAACTAGTTTTTAACGCTCATGAAAAACATTTAAAGCAAGTCTCACCAAGATTGAACAAAACATGTGACGTCTAGGCTGGTAACAAGGTTTTTCTAATAATTGAATTGGTGACCGTATTTTTAGACAAACATAATCCGGATTCGATCTGGGTCAAGATATTGTTGAGATATACAATCTGACAAGGTTTCATCAAGATGGCATAAACATAAACAATGTATTTTTACGTTTAGTTCTCATTTAGACATGGTAGAAATCTACATGTAAATTGTACTCTTACATTCATCCGAGTTCTATAAAACAAGCCGACAGTTGCGAATTCCAAGATGTTAAATCGTGTACAGATAATATGCCTTTTTGCTTATAATTTTTTTTATTTACACAAGGTTTTGTGTAAAATGTTCAGCAAACTGTATTCGGATGTAAAGAAAATTAAACAACTAAAGATCATACAAACACCATGATGCAAAGGCGGCCGCCGCGATTCCAACGCGGCCCGCGATGATGCCTCTCTCTTTTAAGAGACGTGATTATCATCCCCGACAACTACTCAGACAGTTTCCTATCGCTGTCTTACCATTCGCCCAACTTTCCCGTCGAACACTACACGCTGCTCCTGTCTGTTTTCATTCTTATAGATGAGCGTCACTGTTTGATGACCTCTATTGGCATTGAACTGCAGGGCCAGGTGCGACTTTCCTGAGCTGTCCTTTATGTCAAACAGATTCCAGATTGCTTTTCGCTGTACCATCTGATATATGGCAACAAATACGAAGCTATTTGGTAACTTTTGATCAAACAGGTTCCTGAAAGCACACAATAATTTGCAGTTTGACAGTAACACTAGTTATGGCTCAACAGCAGTTACGCGTATAACTGGCAGTGCACTACAACCTCTGTAACAGAAGAGCAATTTGAATAATTGAACGGTCATGTTTTTTTTATACGGCTATGTTACAAAATATTTATTATAACAAAAATAGTTGTAGTCGTATCAGTGCCCCAGATAATTATTTGGGAAATAGGGTTTTCACCCATTGATTTTGAAAAATAGGGTGATTTCATTCTTGAAATAGGGTGAAATTAGTTTAAAAAAATGCATACTTTAAAATCATTTCTGCTTTACCTATGTTAAAGCTGCACACTTGTATTGATGCAATAAAACTGTAAACTATCATAATTAACTTTAATAAACTGATGTTTCATAACATCTTTAATCCTTGAAACTGTCCTTAATATAAACTTAAAACTAAAAAAAATCGATAACACGAATAATTCGGCACTTATTGGCTCTTGCTTTCTTGTTTCGAGAAAGTTTGTGATTGACAGATATTTTGGCGCAACAATGGCGGACGTCTTTCGACCTCTCTTTGGCATTTTTATTTCGCATCGTAATATAAACTGACAGTACAGACGCTTTACAAAAACACGCACAATGAACGACGGATTAAGTCAGATTGAAAACGCATGTATGCCGTTGTCAATATTATGGTCAAACGCTTTATGATATCTATGTCTAGTCCGCAGAGCGTTTGAATAACTTTGCCTGTTTTTCTGCTCTGTCATCCAGGCGCTTGCTGAATAAAAGCGTCGCCGCGTTACGATAATAATTTCAAAAGAAAATACCGAACATGAGCAAAGCATTTTCGATCGAAGCTAGTGTGTCGTACGCATCGAATTTTACGCTTTTGCGTAAAAATCAAATTGATAGCGTTTTCAATACGCATGATATTGAATTTCTTTGCGTTTTTCAACATTTTAATAGGGTGAAAGACGCAGATACGCAGCTTATCTGGGGCACTGGTCGTATGCAAACATTTATATCATCTAAACAACAAAAAGCGTTTTAACATTTACCAATTTGAATTTAAAATATCCATAACTGATGAAAGCAAACTAAGCAATTTTGACTGAATAATTTATTTTGTAAATCACTGTGTAAATTTACAAACCAGTTGACTTCGTCGGTAACCACTTTGTCTTTGACCGTTATCGACGTTCCATACTGGCCATATCCTTTCTCTGGCTTAAGCTTGTTGAAATTAAACTTTGTTAAGAAGTCGAACTCTATAAAAAAAATAAACGGCAGAACGTAAGTATTACATCATGAATCCTTCTGTTATTTTATGACATGTTCAAGGCTTTCAAAACGATAATTGCAATCTTACTGGCAAATGCTTCTGATCTATTTATAACTAAAATATTATCATTAAAAGCACCGACAAGTAGCATGATCAAATCTTTCAACAAAATAATGTTGATTGGAACATGATGAATTCGCAATGGAAAGTTCTTCATTGGTGTATATTAATTTACCACATCATGCTTTTCTGATGAGATTTATAAAATGTCCAAAACATGCCAAAGTAGACTTACTAAATGTGTAACCCTATAAATTATTTGTATTATTATTATCATCAAACGCACGTGCACATTTGTAGAGAGATAGCATATTTACTGCACATCTAAATAGATCATCCACGGTGGCTTAAGGTTGGTGCCAACATACAAGATATTTCGCATCATCACGAGAAGAAATACTAATGGCTCTTTAAACGAAAGAGAAAGCATGTGATAGTGCCGGATTTACATGCTTAATTGCAAGGCATATGTGTGCAAGCCAATTTCGACAGACAAAATTTTAATGCATTTCATGAAATACACATGCTCAGAAATACAAAAAGTATACACGCATTCGGCCGAGTCCACTAGGTGGTTCAAACACATTCAGTACTACCATATACTTTATTGGCCGAGTCCACTAGGTGTTTCAAACACATTCAGTGCTACCATAGACCTTCTTGGCCGATTCCACTAGGTGGTTCAAACATATTCAGTACGACCAAAGACTTTCTTGGCCGAGTGTAGGTGGTTCAAACACATCAAGTACTACCATAGACTTTCTTTACGTGCGTATTTATATTAAGAGAAGTATGGCATTTACAACAGGCGATTTAAACACATATTAAAGGAACTTCAGCAGTAACGGTATAAAACATTACCCGAACTGCCGACTTCTATTTTTAAGAGGAATACAGGTATTATTTAAGATTGAATACCGGTTCTTATACAAAATGAAACAGTGACATATATGTAATGTCATTAATGTATTTCTAAACAATTAAAACAACAGATCTAGCCAAACTGGCAAAACAAAATATGCAAAACTAAAACCATCGTTATACCTTTTACATCATTGCTGAATAGTTCTAAATTTCCCTCTGGGCATGTAAACTTTCCCTCTGAAAAAAAAAGGAAAAATAAATTAACAAGAGCTTTGTCATAGACAAAACAGCATGACCCTGCCGGATATTTTTGTCGGAGAAATCATACGAACATATTGTGTTATCGAAGTATCAATATGTTGGTTTTCACAATTTCTGTAACCATGGCAACCACATATTTGTCATATTGCCCATATGGTCCTCTATCCACCTTCTGAGTTAAATCAACATGGTTCAAGTACATTTTGAAGTGTCAAAGTATCAAGATTTTCGTTTTACCTTATTTCTGTAACCATTGAAACAACGCCATGTGTCAATCATGAAATAATGTGCATATTCCCCATATACCCACATACCGAGGTTCAACAACCTGGGTTTAGTACTTTTTGAGCTATCCCAGGATCCAGATTTTTTTCTGAGATTTTTCACTTATTTCTGTAACCAAAGCAATCACATTTTGTCTGGAAAACAATCTTAAATAACTTAACTGTAGTACTCCGAGTACTTCGAGTTATCGTAGGATCAAGATCCGGACGCATAAACGGACAAAGGACACGCGGACAGACTGATGGACCGGGGGTTAACAACTGATGGACCGGGGGTTAACATAAGTACTCTCCGGTTTCGCCGGTTGAGGATTTTCAACATACCACTGAACTGTAAATAATATGTATATTTCCTGTATATTAGGTTCAGCAGCAATAGACAGTCTCTGTGGACAACACTTCCATTGCAGTTCCTACCCTCTAGACTATTTGCCGAACATGATAATGTCTGGCTTTTCGTCTCTTGGAGTGTTTCCCTTTACACGTGTTTACTGATTGAACGTTGTCTGGCAGTTACACAATTCTTACTCTGCAATTATTATTTGATGCGAATCCAATATGTTGTAAAGGCCTGTCGGAGAAGTTGAACCCATTACGTTTAAAAAAGCCGGTACTTGCATTACAGTTATTATATCGCAGTAGACAATAAAGAACTACGCCCTTGGAAATCTCATATTCGCAGACGAGTTTGTGTTTAATAATAAAAATTTGCTCTTCCGATAATGTGCTCATTTTGTATCAATGGCCAAAAGACAACTTATAAAACTCGCATTCTCTATCTTTTGACTCGCTTGTTTAATGATTAATATATATTGTAAGAAAGCAATTAAGTATGCACTGACAAGAGTCGAAAATTACATTAATATGGCAGATTAGTACATTGTACTTACAATTTGAAAATAAGAACATTCGTTTGTACGTCATTACCAATAATGTTAGCGGTAAACTGCCTACATAGAACATTAACACTAATATCTTCTAATATATTACGATTATCGGTATACCACATTGCGTTCAAGGAAATAAAACATGTTCGGACATACAAACAGATATGAATTACGTTTACTTCTTTAATCTTCATTATCAAAACAGAATTCGGTCACTCATCCCAGACTAGTTGAGGTTTTGAGTTGTGGGCGTGTTATTTAGTACGTTGCTTTGCGCACGAGAATCAGTCTTTGTTTGTTGTAAGACTTGGAACAACATACCATGCATGATTTCATCATTCGGGCTTTATTACTCCCATTATATACCTTTACTCGTCACACGTGGCATGTAAATTTCGCGTTGAAAATGACTCCTTATAAAAGCTCGGTTCAGTCCTGATATAAATTAGGTGCAGTCCTGATATAAATGCGGTTCAATCCTGTATAAACTCAGTTCAGTCTTGATATAAACTCAGTTCAGTCATGATATAAACTCAGTTCAGTCCTGATATAAACTCAGTTCAATCTTGATATAAACTCAGTTCAGTCATGATATAAACTCAGTTCAGTCCTGATATAAACTCAGTTCAATCTTGATATAAACTCAGTTCAGTCCTGATATAAATATGGTTCAGTCCTGATATAAATGTGGTTCAGTCCTGATATAAACTCAGTTCAGTCCTGACACAAACTCGGTTTAGTCCTAATATAAACTCGGTTCAGTCCTGATATAAACTCGGTTCAGTTCTGATATAAACTCGGTTCAGTACTAATATAAACTCGGTTCAGTCCTGATATAAACTCGGTTCAGTCCTGATATAAACTCGATTCAGTCCTAATATAAACTCGGTTCAGTCCTGATATAAACTCGGTTCATTCCTGATATAAACTCGGTTCAGACCTGATATAAACTGGGTTCACTCCTGATATAAACTTATTAACTCGGTTAATCATGATATAAACTCGGTTCAATCCTGATGTGAACTTAGATCAGTCCTGATATAAATTCGGTTCAGTCCTGATATAAACTCGGTTCACTCCTGATATAAACTTATCAACTCGGTTAATCATGATATAAACTCGGTTCAGTCCTGATATAAACTCCGTTCAGTCCTGATATAAACTCGGTTCAGTCCTGATATAAACTCCGTTCAGTCCTGATATAAACTCGGTTCGGACCTGATATGAATTCGGTTAAGTCTTGATATAAACTCGGTTCAGTCCTGATATAAACTCGGTTCAGTCCTGATATATACTCAGTTCAGTCCTGATATATACTCGGTTTAGTCCTGATATGAATTCGGTTCAGCCAGTGGCCGCATGTCAACAGTTCTGGGCTGCAATAATATAACCCGGGAATTTCCGGAATGCCAAGATCAGCCAGCTTTTCCATAAAACAATTGTTATAACATGACTTCCGTGTGTTTTATTTAGTTCGAAACAACAACAGAAAAACAACAGCATTGTGCCATCAAAAAACAAAATCGATGATTGGCGACATTATTGCTTTGTACGATGAAAAGCTACCATAAAAATGTTGGGCAATGTTCCAATGAGGATATTTGGGGTTTTACGATTTGTTAAAAAAATTTTAGCACAAAATATGTACACTGTCTACGGAAATGTAAATAGTTTTCGTAAAAGCGAAGGACGCACCGACCCAGTTTAGAAATTAGTAAACAAATATCATATCCAAAATTATTTGTTGTATGAACTACTGTAGGTTGTATGTAATTTACTGGTTTTCCGCACTCGTCTTTTGTCCGCCCCAACGGTCGCAATATCTATGAAGAGTCATGACTGGTTCGATTGCGTTTTGTAAAATAATCGTTTCATCTGACACTAGTTTACTCTAGCTATTTATGTGTAAATAATTATCTTAATTGTGTGTGTTAAACAGATATTTCTTTCTACGTGACCACTCGAACTATAAAGACTCGCTAACTTGGACAGATATCTTTGAAATCAACACTACCATTGAAACCTAACAGTGACGAGTACAACGACAAAGAAAATGACAAGAAAAGTCAATGAGCGATAACATCACTTATTACTTGACAAATAAGGCGTAAAACAGACATTGGGTGGGATTAATTGGGAACGAACGATTTGAATACAAAGAATGCTGGTGGAAAACACGATCATTACAGGTGAAACTAACTGATTTATGAACGAAAGTTAAGAATGTATTGAATGGACAGTCAATCTAATACGCACAACAGCGAATCTTTGGTTTCATGTTGGTTTTATCTCCAAAATGTACAGACCAGGACAGTGTCTACTAAAATCTAAGAAACTAGTTTTATTGTATAGTATATGAATACTACGGTAACTTTACATTTTTCCTGAAAATGTACTTACTTCATCTCAAATATAGACCCGGTTAATAATTAGACAATAACTCACGACAAAGCTGGGCCGGATGTCTACAATCGGCCCGTTGCCGATATAACGGCCCGACGGCCCTAGGCGCGCGGGCAATTATGCGGCTAAGGACGATTATAGAAGCCCGGTCCAGCTCTGCCGTGTGATTGTTTACGTGGTGATTTATTTTTAACACTAACATATTAAAAGCATCGAACGAATCCAAAACGTATTTCTGATTGTGTGTTTGTCCTTTATAATTTGAATTTTTGATGGTAATATAATAAATCGCTGTGATAAGAATTCGATTTCGTACATTGTTGGTAACAAGGGTCAGCATTCGATACAAACGTATTGTCTATCGTTCACCATATAGTGTGGTTTAAAAAAAATCCAAGGATGGAAGAAAGAATAGAAAAGGTAAGTGCATATCGTTGTTATTTTATTGTTATAAACACTCGAATTAAGTTACAATTTCAAAACATCCGGTCCTTAGCGCCACCTAGGAAGTAGCATTGGCACCTCCTTTATTAATGCATCGCCAAAAAGAGGTGGCGCCCATGATTAAAGGTCGTGTTAATGGAGTGACTGTCTTATCTTATGCCCCCTTACTTATATTCTCGGTACACATGATATCAATGGTCACCGTTACGTAAACTACTTACGAGAGAGGACGCACGGAACGTACAAGAGGACGGCTATACATATAGACTTCAACATCGTGCCTGAAAATATAGAATTGGCCCTGCATAAATAGTCTTAAACTTACCCGTTCGTTTCACAGTGAAATTGAGGGTAAAACAGTGCCCACAGTAGCATGTAATTATTTTCAGTGATTACTGAGTCTCCACAATCGCATGCAATCATTCATCAGTGACGAGAGAGATTTTGCCGATCGGACAATTATATACAGCAATCATACAAGTCGATAATACATAAACTTGCTTATGTTTCCCCATACTTTATATAAGCTTTGTGTCAATTAGTGGAAGACTGATCATGTTTACATTAAACGAGTATATTGGAAGCTATGTGAGGTCTGAAGCATATGTCTCCTCAAGTGATAACCCCGGTAAGGCGCAACCCCGACCTGTTCACCTCTGGCAACAGCTGTCAGCTCGTAACAATTGGGAATTGAAATCGTCACCCCACTTAGTCACATGCGTATTCTTTATTAAACGTAGCGAAACTAAGCCTTTCATTCCGACATAACCGTGAACACCTGTTGTAAGCGTTTAAATGAATGAATTATATAGTATATGCCAACAAATAAGCGAATTAAGTCAACCGTTATGGGACGCCTTTACTGACTTCATATGACTGTTGTCGTTGTTTGCAGTACATTAATCATTATTTTCAGTGGAATATACATTATGCTTTGTGCAATTTTCTTTATGTTCGGTACATTCGTCATTGTGTGCAGTAGTTAAAGCATTACTCGAAGTAGTAACAACATTATGTTCTGTCCAAACTTCTTGACGTTCTGTACATTCAACATTATGTGTAGTAGTTTTATTAGTATGCGCTGTGCAAACTTCTTTACGTTCGGTACATTCGTCATTACGTGCAGCAGTTACATCATTATGTGCAGTAGTAACAACATTACGTGCTGTGCAAACTTCTTTCCGTTCGGTACATTCGTCATTATGTGTAGTAGTTTTATCATTATGCGCTGTGCAAACGTCTTTACGTTCGGTGCATTCGTAACGAATGTACCGAACGGAAAGAAAATTGCACAGCACGTAATGTTGTTACTACTGCACATAATGATGTAACTGCTGCACGTAATGACGAATGCACCGAACGTAAAGACGTTTGCACAGCGCATAATGATAAAACTACTACACATAATGACGAATGTACCGAACGGAAAGAAGTTTGCACAGCACGTAATATTGTTACTACTGCGCATAATGATGTAACTGCTGCACGTAATGACGAATGTACCGAACGTAAAGACGTTTGCTCAGCGCATAATGATAAAACTACTACACATAATGAGTCATGACGAATGTACCGAACGGAAACAGTACCGAACGGAAACAAGTTTGCACAGCACGTAATGTTGTTACTACTGCACATAATGATGTAACTGCTGCACGTAATGACCAATGTTCCGAACGTAAAGACGTTTGCACAGCGCATAATGATAAAACTACTACACATAATGTTGATTGTACAGAACGTCAAGAAGTTTGGACAGAACATAATGTTGTTACTACTTCGAGTAATGCTTTAACTACTGCATACAATGACGAATGTACCGAACGTAAAGAAAATTGCACAAAGCATAATGTATATTCCACTGAAAATAATGATTAATGTACAGCAAACAACGACAACAGTCATATGAAGTCAGTAATGGCGTTCCATAAACCGTCAAATGATTGTATTACAATTATATTACAATTTGAAAATAGAACAGTCAATTTGTAAAACTACTAATTACATAAAATAAATCAATCAAAGGTCGCATATCATCCAGGGAGGAAACAACCAAGACACTTATTACATCACCAAGTTATGCTCGTGATTCATATCTATCAACCACCACAGAATTGCCATCACTTGACTCATGTAGATGGTTTAATTGCCATCACTTGACTCATGTAGATGGTTTAATTGCCATCACTTGACTCATGTAGATAGAATTGCTCATTGAGAATCTGAATCTGGGTTCAGTCAACACGTGAACACAAAACGTTATTACATGAACAGAAAAATGTTATGTTCAGCTATGAATTCATCTGATTTGTTCGAAAGGAAAACTTATTCAACCATACTACAGTATAAGAACCATGAAAGTTATCACAAGAATGCGGTTCTGGATAAAGCGACTCAAATTCAAAGATGTTTAAATAAGCACCAACTAGTATTTCATTACCCCATGATATAATCCAATACAGACATCATAATTATTCTATAAGAAGAAGAATTTTTCGATACGCTTTTACTGTATAGTCTTCAATTTAGAACAGAAGATTTGTAATCATCACAAATTTCGGTTGGAATTCCTTGCATGTGTGTTCATTAATATTGAAGTGTATAAAATTAATATCCGTTTTCATTCGACGACTTTCAACAAAACTGCATGTAAGTCATTTTCAAAAAATAAAGATAAAACGATTGTATTAAATTAATCGATTCATATCTTCATAAATTTTCATTATAAATATATTTATCTGACGCAAATATTGAATCAGCTTGTAATTTCTGCATTTTACTTGAAACGACTATGAATACAGACACATTTATCATTGATACTCCGCATCATATAACGTGGTAGAATGATGCCTTGGAGGGACGCGTGCGTCGCACGGACTCACAGGAATTCAGCTGTTAACGAAATAACGAAGTTAGAGTTGCCGGAAGCTTCATTAATCTTTTCTCAGAACAAAAACAATAATTATTACTGACATGTCCTCATTTCATTCTTTATTTTTTGCTCTTGGTAAATTAATGGTAGGTTGGAGTGGTTGTTACAGAACTTTTTGTCATTCTTGTTGGCGTGCCACAAGTAGGTGGTGGAATATTTAACTCTTATAAGCCAAATTCAATAGTATTAACCCATTTATGCATAGCGTCTAGAAAAAAGGGCCTTGGCAAACAGCGTAGACCCAGGGTCTGCGCTGTTTTGGCAATCAGCGAAGACCCAGATGAGACACCGCATCATGCGGCGTCTCATCAGGGTCTGCGCTGTTTGCTTAAAGGAATTTCTATAAGAAATATTCTAAATATAGAAATAAATATACTAGACATCCCTAATTTTGGAAATAAATTGATCCAATTTAGAAGGATGGGAGATCCCACTAGGCATTAATGGGTTAAACTGTGTTGCACTGAATTGTAAAGTTTATTTGGAATGTTCAGATTTACATGCAATGTACCTACTCTTCTTTTCTCTTGTGTGAGTCAACAACGGCGATTACTGTTTTGTACGCATAACGTGTTCGCTTAAACTTAAATATGCTTGCTGTTCTGTGTTAATCATAAACATCAAAATCAACTGCAATATTCAACTTCAAAAGAATTATGGTATATACTAGAGCGAAAAAGATCTCTTTCAAAACAAACTTTATAATAAAGCAACAATCAGATTAACAGACATGAGGTTCATAACTTGCACAAGTAGATCAAACAAACAAACTACGCCAGTTATGTGCATGTTTTTGCTTATCTTACTAACCTGTCCTAACGAATTATTCTAATTGCCTTCATACATTTGCGAAACTTACTGATACTTCTAAAGCGTTCAGACAGGCTACTGCTATTACACAATAGGGTTAAGCTTAACATTATTAAGTTTCTGACCCGTTTTCTTTAGATCTAGGTCTAGGTCACTTCATAAACTCAAAATATATCGACTAGACTGCAGACTATCTGATGAAAGATAGATTAAATACCCATTAACAGCAGGAATAAAGTGATTACCAGTTGAATTCAAGACAGTTATAATTTGTACTATATGTTCCTGTCTACGAACATGTGACTAGAATTATAAGTGAAAGATTGAACGTTTGAACAAGAATGCTATTTAAAAGACAGCTATTGCAAAAAGAGAATCAATTTTGTTATACCTTTCACAGGAAATGGCAATTTAATTACTTTGTCATTGTCTGCCGGGATTTCTCGAATAGCCATTAGGCCAACCCACTCGTAAACTTCCTCAATACAAGAGCAATGAACAGGACCGATTCATTTTAAGCGTCCACGACGTGTTATTGATAGCATCGGACACTTCATAAGTTAATTACTAAGACAAGTTTCACTTTCAAGTGAATTGGGAGCGTGATAGCATACAGCTATTTCTATCATCTACCCTTAAGCCACTCCATGTTAAATCGGAGTTATATTATACTCGAAAAGAGCTTTTACAACCGAACATAAGTCCTCGATATTTTCTTGTAAAGAAATATCAATTGTTATATCTAAATTGTACTAGCATTATAGGTTTGAAATCTTTAACTACTTGTTCAATATCTCACACGATCAGAATAAATTCGTAACGTCGCAACCATTGCACTGCATCTTGCAACATCATTATCGCAACTAAACCTTTATTGGGACATCTGTTATTCAAATAACGGCAATAAAGATCAACATTATACCATCTGGATTTAAAATTAAAACGTCTATGTTGCTCTGTTTAAAACTCAAAGAGTTTTAATATCCAATTAATAGCATACTTATAATCATGGGGATAGGGTTCACAGAGTAGAATATCTTTTACATAATGTCTATGTCGGAAATAGACAGGGTTTTGCCAGGAATCACCAACGGTTCCATTCTATCAACTAAAATATTTGCGTGTACTTACGTACCTATCTTTATATAATCGGTGCATGTTTTCTATAAAAACTCCCAGCTAATTTAAATTCTGTACATGATGTATTCGAAGTTTGTATTTGTATAAATCATATTACGGAGCCAATAGGATGCATTTTGTACATAGCATATATCACGTACATAAGATCATTATAGACCTTAATTACATTATGCAAACGCAATATTGAATATTAAATGGAATGTTTACTTCAATTCCCCTTTCTTAATATGGTGTATTACTGATTACAAAAACATTTAGATAACCACCGATTAGGCGTTTTGGTTTACTTTAGAACAAGTGTGACGTGTTTAGTTTGGTTTTGTTATGTTCGATAGAGTTGTGTCCATCTTTCTGACTCGGGTAGTAAAATATTATAAACATCTTTAATCAGACATGCCTCACGTAAACATTGTTTACAGCATGCACGTTTTTGTTAAGAAAAAGAATTCCCAGTGGAATTCCATGGATAATTTTAGCGATAAGAAAAACTCGAATGCAATGGAATAAAAAAAAATTACTTTGAACGGATATATACCATTTAATGTCGACATTTTTTCTGTATTAAACCATAAATTAATAGGAACAAGTAAAGTTAAATTAAATAGATTAATATCTATCAATTATACCAGAAATTAAATAGTTTCCACTTAAATAAACTTAATTAATAACGAAAAATTTACTGGCAGCGCTTAGCTGATACCGACACATGTGATCCAGATCACGTGACTTCGTGGGGTTCATAATTGAACGTTACTGGATGTAAACAAACCGGTAAGTGGTGCTTGTCTTCAAATAAAATTTTTAACATTTTTTTCTTAAGAATTTCAACTTATGCATAAAAGACAGTTTTTATGCTGCTTATGGCAATATGAAATACATCAGAACTACTTTAATTAATAAGCTTGTATTCTTTGCCAAAAATTCGATGTGTAACGCATTTATGTTCACGGTTATAAATGCTGCACGCAACGTGAAATTTTGGCACCGATTTCAGACGTATTCAATGATTTATTCTTAAATTTAAGCTATCGACACAAAATGCAAACAAAACTGTCTTTTATGCACTAAAGGTTTGCACATGTAACTTATTAATTTGAGATATTTGCAAAATGCAGTTCTTAACGGTGTACATGTATTTTACACTCTGTCCAGCCCGTGTGTATGCCCCGTTGATCCTGTACGGTGTACATGTATTTTACACTCTGTCCAGCCCGTGTGTATACCCCGTTGATCCTGCACCCTGATAACGAGCTTTCGATGGAACAAACACAAATAGTTGCTAATGTCTAAAAATCGACTTTCATTGATATTTGTGTATCTTTTATTCTGAACTGGTCGTGTTTGTTATTCATTAATGCAATCTGTATGTTGATTTAACAACTTTTGTAATCGTATTTATCTCTAACCGATATGCTTAACTGCGTGTCAACGTACAGCCCTGAAAGGTTTGTAACGCGTAGTTACCAGGGGCTGAGCGCGTGGTTGTTAAATTATGTTTTATTACACCGCATTTTATAATACAGTATTTTATTAAAGAACACATGCTTCAATTTCTTTTCTGAAATAACACATACTTCCAAATGCCATTTTCAGTTGTTTTTTTACTGAAGACAGGTTTTCTGTTTGCAGTATGCAGTAAATCAGTGCCCCAGATAAGCTGCGTATCTGCGTCTTTCACCCTATTAAAATGTTGAAAAACGCAAAGAAATTCAATATCATGCGTATTGAAAACGCTATCAATTTGATTTTTACGCAAAAGCGTAAAATTCGATGCGTACGACACACTAGCTTCGATCGAAAATGCTTTGCTCATGTTCGGTATTTTCTTTTGAAATTATTATCGTAACGCGGCGACGCTTTTATTCAGCAAGCGCCTGGATGACAGAGCAGAAAAACAGGCAAAGTTATTCAAACGCTCTGCGGACTAGACATAGATATCATAAAGCGTTTGACCATAATATTGACAACGGCATACATGCGTTTTCAATCTGACTTAATCCGTCGTTCATTGTGCGTGTTTTTGTAAAGCGTCTGTACTGTCAGTTTATATTACGATGCGAAATAAAAATGCCAAAGAGAGGTCGAAAGACGTCCGCCATTGTTGCGCCAAAATATCTGTCAATCACAAACTTTCTCGAAACAAGAAAGCAAGAGCCAATAAGTGCCGAATTATTCGTGTTATCGATTTTTTTTAGTTTTAAGTTTATATTAAGGACAGTTTCAAGGATTAAAGATGTTATGAAACATCAGTTTATTAAAGTTAATTATGATAGTTTACAGTTTTATTGCATCAATACAAGTGTGCAGCTTTAACATAGGTAAAGCAGAAATGATTTTAAAGTATGCATTTTTTTAAACTAATTTCACCCTATTTCAAGAATGAAATCACCCTATTTTTCAAAATCAATGGGTGAAAACCCTATTTCCCAAATAATTATCTGGGGCACTGGTAAATGTTCATATAGCGGGTTACAATAATCCGACGATACTTCGATAAGAAATGTTAACATACGCGTGCAAATATCAAATAAGAACACACGGTGAATGTTTCGAAAGGATTGCGTTATTTTCTTCTGGAGTCATATTCTCCGCATCACAACTACTTTTTGTTTGATCATCTTGTCTAAAATGAACCTATTTCTATATTCTTGCACACGTTATATTATTGTGAAATTTTGTTAATTAAGTTACCACGAGCATTTCGGTTATCTATTGTGCTGTTAACGGCTCGTGACAGAAGCAACATTCCAACATATTGTACTGATTGCACGTGTTGGCTTTGTTAACGTAGCCGTCGCGGCAGACGCTGCAGGTCCTAGACCTGATTCTCAATGCGTAGTGTTTATCAACATGCATCTGATGTGTAAATAATCATCCAACATTTTAGCAAGGCAAACTTTACTGATACGTGCCCCATGCACACATTACATAAACAATGTTATCTGTATGAATTCAAAGGATCACAATGAATACATATGCACGGATAGTCTTTTTTTATAACCGACGCTTTGAACATGTTATTTATATGGTCAGTTGCCTGCAGTCTGAAAACATAATGTATTAATATACACTACTTTTTGAGAATCTATTATTAGCGTGCACCTTCATAAAACTTATTTGTTTCACTAAAAATAGTGTTTAAAACAAAAGCTACATGAATTGATCAATTTATGATAATACTACCAGCTACCAGCATGCACTTTATGCGATATTAAAGGGATCTTTTCACGCTTTGGTAAATTGACAAAATTGAAAAAAGTTGTTTCAGATTCGCAAATTTTCGTTTTAGTTATGATATTTGTGAGGAAACAGTAATACTGAACATTTACCATGGTCTAATATAGCCATTATATGCATCTTTTGACGATTTTAAAACCTAAAAATTATAAAGCGTTGCAACGCGAAACGATTGAATAATTTGGAAAGTTCTGTTTTTGTCGTTAAATTTTGTGAAACTACGAAGATTGCGTATATAAGGTATAAAATACTTCAAGAATATGTACTCGGCGGAATAGCTCAGTAGGCTAAAGCGTTTTTACTTCAGGACTCTGGCAGGACTCCAGGGGTCACTGGTTCGAAACCTGGTCCGGGCAATGTTCTTTTCCTTTTTTTAAATTTTATTCTTGATTTTTTACTGGAGCTTTTACGATCCAATGTTTACATTTATCGATATAAAGCATTTAATGAATAAGTTAAAAAATGCCAAAATCTGTGAAAAGGCCCCTTTAAGCTATGCAAAATATTAACATACCTTGATTTCCTGTTAGCTCCTACGATGCCAAATGTATTACATGCCGTAATCGCACGTGTGATGCTTGAGCGGCAAGGTAAATATTACAACCCAAAACAAAAACGGCGTACAAAATTATTTGTATAAGAAAATCATATCCCCTGTAGTATCCGTTGTTATGTTAATAGTTCTGCGGTTCAATGAAGGTTAAACAAACAAAATGACACAGTTTGTTGGCACCCTGGTATGAATGGAACTGCTGGAGCCTTCGGAATTGAAACGTCAACTAGTGGCCGATCGCTACATATGCACAATATGTCCGAAGCTGGAGTCACAGTTGCCGTGTTGATAGTTATGTAACCGAGTCCTATAGCAGCACTTTTACGTCTCTGCCCTTACAGTATTGGTCCGTCTCTCTAGCACTCTACCCTGCGCGCAGTCTGAGACAGTAGTGCCGCCGAGTAGAAGAGTTAACGCTACTTGGCTCTACCCGCCTACCGGAATACCACTTGTCAGCTGCAAAACAATATGTTTACCAGTAATTGACATTCGGATTAGCAAATCAGTTCACGTTCGTATTTAAGGCCCTATTAAGGCGTTTCCTATTGGCTATGAAGCCCGATACGCCGCTGACAGCTCGAGATCTAACAATCAAAGTTCTTTAAATGATTAGACACAATGGTTGTTACTTATCGTGTTCGACATACTGAAATCCGATAACGTACAAACTTCAGAAGCATTCGCTCTAAACGATACCCGCTAGAAGACTACGGTACATACTAAACTCGACCTAATAGTATACAGGTGTGTTGAAGAAAAAGTCGTTTGAATTTCTGTTTTAGTAACTTGAATTGTTTTGGAGAACTTTTTGAAGAACTATCAATTGAACATATTCAATGTTGAAAAATATAGATCGCTCTTAAAAGAAACAATAATTTGTTAAGGTGATTTATCAATTTTCGCTAAATTTCGTTGTCATTTAAGAGAAGTTTCATAGGTTTCCGTGTCCAATTCTCCAGGAAAATTTATTTAATCTAACGACGAATAAATAATGTTCGCTTCGTCATATATATCGTTATATTTTATATAAAGTCATATTTACAGTTTTTATTTAAACAAAAGCGAGCGACTACTTTATTGTAAAATAGATACATCAAATTCTAAGTAACGTAGTTTCACTCCAGGCCCTAGTTATTCTGTTCCACTTGGGCCTGTAGTTTAAATCTTACACAGTTTGCAACGAGTCAGCCACTCATTATCACGAGTCAATCACGAGTCAATCACACATCATCACAAGTCAATCACTCATCATCACAAGTCAATCACTTAACACTTAACACCACGAGTTAATCACTCATCCTCACGAATTAATCACGAGTCAATTACTCAACATCACGAATCAATCACTAATCATCACGAATCAATCACGAGTCAATCACTCATCATCACGAGTCAATCACTAAACATCAAAAGTAAATCAATCATTCTCACGAATCAATCACGAGTCAACCACTCAACATCGTGAGTCATAAACTCATCATCACGAGTCAATCACTCATCGTCACGAGTCAATCACTCACCATAATTTTTTCACGGATTTTTTCGAAGCAAAATGGTTCACAACCATCATTCTGTGTTCTATAAAAGGGTGTAACAATCCAATGTTTTGTTTCTCATAAATCGCAGATCCACAATTAAATTTACTCTAAAAAAATAATCAATTATTTTACAATAGCTTTTTCCATTTTGACCGTGCCTGTGATATAAATAACTGAAGGCATATTAATATTTCAAAGAAAAACTTTCTTAAGTGACTATGTTTTATCCTAATTATCTCAAATATAAAACAGGCTAATCAGATTTAAATGTCTTAATGTATGTAAGTTGTCTGACTCATTTCAGAGAATACGATAACGTGCGATTATCTAGATCTACTAGCAGCCTACAATAAATGTTGCGCAGAGAACGCGTGTTTGTCTCAAACACGCTGCCTCAAGTTTGGCATCATTTCCACTGGACTATTTATTACCTGTCATAAAATAGTTGCATTTTATGTCTGTGATAAAAAATTTAGGAGGAAAAATTTCAAGCTTTGAATAGCATTACATTACAATATATCAGATGAATGTAACTTTTTTCTGACATATTATTAGTGTAAGCCAACATTTACAAGACTTACGACTTAAAATACAAAAATACAAGACTTACGACTTAATATTTAAGATCTACGACTTAATGTACACGACCTACGACTTAATATATGTTTATACTTACGACTTAATGTACACGACTAACGACTTAATTTACAAGACTCACGACCTAATGTACAAGACTTACGGCTTAATGTATAAGACTTACGATTTAGTGTACAAGACTTACGACTTAATGTACAAGACTTACGACTTAACGTACAAGACTTACGGCTTAATGTATAATACTTACGACCTAATGTACAAAACTTACGTGTTAATGTACACGACTTACGACTTAATGTATGTTTATACTTACGACTTATTGTACACGACTTACGACCTAATTTACGAGACTAACGACTTAATGTACAAGACTTACGGCTTGATGTATAAGACTTACGCTTTAATTTACTAGACTTACGACTTAATGTACAAGACTTACGGCTGAATATATAAGACTTACGACCTAATTTACAAGATTTACGACTTAATGTACACGACTTAGGACTTAATGTATGTTTATACTTACGACTTAATGTACACGACTTGCGACTTAATTAACAAGACTTACGACCTAATGTACAAGACTTTTGGCTTAATGTATAAGACTTACGATTTAAATTACAAGACTTACGACTTAATATACGAGACTAACGACTTAATGTACAAGACTAACGGCTTAATGTATAAGAATTACGATTAAATGTACAATACTTAAGACTTAATGTACAAGACTTACGACCTTATGTACAAGACTTACGGCTTAATGTATAAGACTTACGATTTAATGTACAAGACTTACGACTTAATGTACAAGACTTACGACTTAACGTACAAGACTTACGGCTTAATGTATAAGACTAACGACCTAATGTACAAGACTTACGACTTAATGTACACGACTTACGACTAAATGTATGTTTATACTTACGACTTAATGTACACGACTTGCGACTTAATTAACAAGACTTACGACCTAATGTACATGACTTTTGGCTTAATGAATAAGACTTACGACCTAATGTACCAGACTTACGACTTAATGTACAAGACTTACGGCTTAATGTATAAGACTTCCGATTTGATGTACAAGACTTACGACTTAATGTACAAGACTAACGACTTAACGTACAAGACTTACGGCTTAATCCATAAGACTTCCGATTTGATGTACAAGACTTACGACTTAATGTACAAGACTAACGACTTAACGTACAAGACTTACGGCTTAATGTATAAGACTTACGACCTAATGTACAAGACTTACGACTTAATGTACACGACTTACGACTAAATGTATGTTTATACTTACGATTTAATGTACACGACTTACGACTTAATTTACAAGACTTACGACTTAATGTACAAGACTAATGGCTTAATGTATAAGACTTACGACTTAATGTTCACGACTTACGACTTAATGTATGTTTATACTTATGACTTAATGTACACGACTTACGACTTAATTTACAAGACTTACGACTTAATGTACAAGACTTACGGCTTAATGTATAAGACTTACGACTTAATGTACAAGACTTACGACTTAATGTACAAGACTTACGACCTAATGTACAAGAATTACGACCTAATGTACAAGAATTACGACCTAATGTACAAGAATTACGACCTAATGTACAAGACTTACGACTTAATGTACAAGACTTACGGCTTAATGTACAAGACTTACGACTTAATGTACAAGACTTACGACTTAATGTACACGACTTACGACCTAATGTACAAGAATTACGATGTAATGTACAAGACTTACGACTTTGCATACTGTATCGAGATTCCAGTAGATTAAATTATTGAATATCTGTGAAGAAGTTTATTTACAAGTTAGTACGTCTTTTTTAAATATAGTACACCAATAAAAAAACATTACATAACATATCATTAAAACACTATTCGTTTCTATTTAATTATGGCAATTACATTTGGAATGATTTTCGCGAATTATTTTAGTTAATTAACTATAGTTTAACCTTTATAAATTTTATCTGCATGGCCTCTTTTCCCTAAAATGCATGAGCCGTATGAAATTATTTTCTGGCAATTACATTATTTTATCATTTAAGTATCTCTATACATTTTCATTGTGACTACTAAAAGAGAAATGGGAAACTATGTGCTAAATCGACACAATTCGATTTATTTTTTCTGTCTCCATAGGAAGATATTTTCTAATGGCCTGACCTCATGGGAGCAGTTTTGTTAACTATATGTCCTGATAGGATCGCTCTTGAGTCAGCCGCCGTGATATCACATACGAAAGCGTGTACATCTGATGTGCACGCACCTCTGAACAAAGTCTGATAAAACACGAACAGCTCGAGCGAAAACAGCATCATCAACAAACCACTGTAAGAATTATCGTGTAAAGGGAGTTTTTTGGTGCGGCAAAATATTGAACTGTTTTTAGATGTTATTATAAAAAAAAACTTAATGAATTTTTCTAATGATAAATTACTCAATACTCTTTGGAAGTGAGGAAGCATCAAGATTAAAGCAACCAAAAACAAATGATACATGGGGCGATAAAAAAACTATACAATACATTGGCGGCAGACAATCATAATTATAATTATGTGTTGCCATGTCTTTAAATAACTATTTTATTTTTTTGTTACACAAAAATAATGCAATTATGAAATGTAATATCTATGTTTATCTACTATTATAAAAAACGTTTTTAAACAAATAAACATTACGTTCATGCCTGTGTTGGATGTCAAGCATGTACGTCCTTTTTGTTACCTGATACATTCCCAACATGTGGATGAATGTCTACTGTTTGATAAGACTACTAATTAGTTAACTCCTCTATAAGAGCTGATTAAGTAACCATCACGGCTTGTTAACCCTGTTATTCGGGCTTAAATGGGATGTACGGACATGGATTACAGTACATTAGACATGCTGCTTAACAAGGTCTTCGTGACAAAAAGTATCAAATGAATCCATATCGAACACCTCGAGAAAAGGTTCAGTACCTTCTTTAAAAAGGTCAAAAGAGCAATGTGCAATCTCCTTTCCTGGCTCACCTGGCGACCACTCAGCCATTGTGCTCGGGGTTTATCAATTACTCATTAAGGAATCAGTAACGAAACTATCCATTCACGGTTATCCGATTAGATCGGTATCTCAAAGACAAATGTGGCAATACTGATATCCGATTACGATTAAATTGATTGATTTATCGACTCTATACTCTTGATATGTTAAAGCATTGGCTCAAGATAAGCAAACACATCAGCTATTATACAAGCACCTTTAATAAATTACAATATGTTACAGAAGAAATAAGATATTTTTCGAAGATTTTACAGACAGCCCGAAATCAATGTCATTGAACAATTTCAATTTAATTAAGTCAAAAAATGCAAAGGTCGTTTGTGTCACGGGATTTTGTTAAAGCTCAATTCATCAATTCATACTATCTGAATAATCCTCTGAGATAGTACAGTAACCATCAAGGATAATTATTCACGAGCCATTTGCAGCTGAGGTGAACATGCAAAAATGCCGAGATAGTGCTACATTACAGTGCTAAAGTGCCCAAGACACAATGCAACAGAAAGAGATACCTGAATAAATCAAATGTTGATATGCACGGAGAGGCGTACAAAGAAATAAATATTTAATGAATCAATGATGCTATGTATGGTACATGAATACAAATTAAAAGATATATTAAAAGATAGCAACTGCCGCTATGTAGTGGTACAGCTGAAAAACATAGAGATAACTATGTATTTAAATGAGTCCAATAACCAGGTATGCCGTTCATGAGACCATAAAAAACTACTCGTTCAGTGTTTGTCAAAAACCGATCGTCCCATGGTTGATTGATGGGTTATCCAATACAACAGGCAGGGAAATCAGGAGCACAATTAGGCACCTGTTTAACTCAGGGAAACCTCAACCTTGCATTCCTTTGCAAACTGATCAAAGGGAAATATGATGCACATTCACGACTAGGGAAACGTCGGGGAATCGCATACCATTCACTGGTTAGCACGTTGTAAGAAAGCGAGCAGGCAATATTTAATTCACAAATACAAATTTTGTGCCGACGGTATCGGCTACAATGGCTAATATGTAAACATACATTCCAGTCGCGAATATCGGGTTTCTAGTTCAATCTATTAGCCTACAATTAAAAATCTCCAAATATTTATTACGTTTCACAAGTTGAGTAATACGTAACCTTAATGACCGTGCGAAGTGGATACATGATTCAAGAAAGTCAACTTCAAGAGTATAAAATGTACAGGCTTGGAGCTAATTTATTACTGAAGAGAGGAAGGTACCTTGCACAATTTACGAAGAATTCAGGGTTTAAGGATTAATTTCTCATCAAAGATTCATTGTGTGCGGATGCAATATTCATACCCTATACCTGATGTGTGCCTTATGTTATATATATTACAGGTGTGCACAGCAGATGTTCCATAAAGTTGTTGGTTTCATGCGTTAAAGTTCCGCATAGACAGGGCGAAGGACATGCGAGGGCGAGACAGGTCGTCCCGTCTATTCGTAATAAGTGTGACATTTTTTGCCGCATAAAAAGGCCTAGATTAAGCCTTCCATCGTAAATGAAAACATGCAAAATATTAAATCTCCATTAATAAGTATCATAATGAATATGGTGATAGACTTGATGAAGTTAAGTTGCAATTGCAAATCTGTGATTTTATTATATTGTGTACTTCTTAATTGCTCGCTGTTGATCGGTAATTCCAGAAGGTGCTAGCTCGGATGTAAGCGGGTCCGCAGAAGGTGCTAGCTCGGCTGTAAGCGGGTAATCAGAAGATGCTAGCTCGGCTAAAAGAGGGTCACCAGAAGATGCTAGCTCGACTGTAAGCGGGTCACCAGAAGGTGCTAGCTCGGATGTTAAGCGGGTCACCAAAAGATGCTAGCTCGATTATAAGAGGGTCACCAGAAGGTGCTAGCTCGGCTGTAAGAGGGTCACCAGAAGGTGCTAGCTCGGCTATAAGAGGGTCACCAGAAGGTGCCAGCTCGATTATAAGAGGATCACCAGAAGGTGCTAGCTCAGCTATAAGAGGGTCACCAGAAGGTGCTAGCTCGATTGCGTAACCAGAAGGTGCTAGCTCGGCTATAAGAGGGTCACCAGAAGGTGCTAGCTCGGCTATAAGAGGGTCACCAGAAGGTGCTAGCTCGGCTATAGGAGGGTCACCAGAAGGTGCTAGCTCGGATGTAAGCGGGTCACCAGAATTTGCTAGCTCGCCTGTAAATGGGAAGGTGCTAGCTTGGCTGTAAGCGGGTCACCAGAAGTTGCTAGCTCGGATGTAAGCGGGTCACCAGAAGATGCTAGCTCGATTATAAGCGGGTCACCAGAAGATGCTAGCTCGATTATAAGAGGGTCACCAGAAGGTGCTAGCTCGGCTATAAGAGGGTCACCAGAAGGTGCTAGCTCATAAGAGGGCCACCAGAAGGTGCCAGCTCGATTATAAGAGGGTCACCATAAGGTGCTAGCTCAGCTTTATGAGGGTCACCATAAGGTGCTAGCTCGATTATAAGCGGGTCACCAGAAGGTGCTAGCTCGGCTATAAGAGGGTCACCAGAAGGTGCTAGCTCGGCTATAAGAGGGTCACCAGAAGGTGCTAGCTCGGCTATAGGAAGGTCACCAGAAGGTGCTAGCTCGGATGTAAAAACCAGAATGTGCTAGCTCGCCTGTAAATGGGTCACAAGAAGGTGCTAGCTTGGCTGTAAGCGGGTCACCAGAAGGTGCTAGCTCGGATGTAAGCGGGTCACCAGAAGGTGCTAGCGCGCCTGTAAACGGGTCACACGAAGTTGCTAGCTCGGATGTAAGCGGGTCACCAGAAGGTGCTAGCTCGCTTGTAAGAGGGTCTTCAGAAGATGCTAGCTCGGCTGAAAGCGGGTCGTCACAGAAGGTGCTAGCTCGGCTGTAAGCCCAGAAGGTGCTAGGTCGATTATAAGCGGGTCAGCAGAAGGTGCTAGCTTGATTATAAGCGGATGACCAGAAGGTGCTAGCTCGGCTGTAAGCGGGTCACCAGAAGATGCTAGCTCGGCTGTAAGCGGGTCACCAGAAGATGATAGCTCGGCTGTAAGCGGGTCACCAGAAGGTGCTACCTCGATTATAAGCGGGTCACCAGATGGTAGGGTCACCAGAAGGTGCTAGTTCGGCTATAAGAGGGTCACCAGAGGGTCACCAGAAGGTGATAGCTCAGCTATAAGAGGGTCACCAGAAGGTGCTAGCTCGGCTGTAAGCGGGTCACCAAAAGGTGCTAGTTTGGCTATAAGAGGGTCACCAGAAGGTGCTAGCTCGGCTATAAGAGGGTCACCAGAAGGTGCTAGCTCGGCTATAAGAGGGTCACCAGAAGGTGCTAGCTCGATTATAAGCGGTTCACCAGAAGGTGCTAGCTTGGATGTAAGTGGGTCACCAGAAGGTGCTAGCTCGGCTGTAAGCGGGTCACCAGAAGTTGCTAGCTTGGCTGTCGGATCACCAGAAGGTGCTAGCTCGATTATAATCGGGTCACCAGAAGGTGCTAGCTCGGCTGTAAGCGGATCACCAGAAGGTGTTAGTTCGGCTATAAGCGGGTCACCAGAAGGTGCTCTCTCGGCTATAAGCGGATCACCATAAGGTGCTAGCTCGGCTATAAGCGGGTCACCAGAAGGTGCATGCTCGGCTATAAGAGGGTCACCAGAATGTGCTAGCTCGGCTATAAGAGGGTCATCAGAAGGTGCTAGCTCGGCTATAAGCGGATCACCAGAAGGTGCTAGCTCGGCTATAAGCGGGTCACCAGAATGTGCTAGCTCGGCTATAAGAGGGTCACCAGAAGGTGTAAGCTCGGCTATAAGAGGGTCACCAGAAGGTGCCAGCTCGATTATAAGCGGGTCACCAGAAGGTGCTAGCTCGGCTATAAGAGGGTCACCAGAAGGTGCTAGATCGGCTTTAAGCGGGTCAGCAGAAGGTGCTAGCTCGGCTATAAGCGGGTCACCAGAAGGTGCTAGATCGGCTGTAGGCAAGTCACCAGATGGTGCTAGCTCGGCTGTAAACGGGTCACAACTCAAGTGGTTTTATAAAAAAATGACTGAATGCAAGTCTTTACAAATTATAGAATAGTTGGTCTTCAGAAATACAAGCGGATGGACGGACACATGCGTAGAATCTCCACTCATTTACTTGAACAGTGGTATATTAATTCATACCCGCACGATGTATGTATTGGTTATCGTATTGGCAGCGAAAGTATGCATTTTCACAGCATAGACGAGTCATGCATATGCGTGGAATATCAATGTATTGACGGAACCAGTAACGTCTATGCTATGAACGTCTTTTCGGAGACACTCCTATGCGGTACCACAGTGGTGATAAAAGTAGGCAAAGGTTATATTTACCGATATACTTGCTAAGGCCACGACTTCTTTTTATTGGTTTACAATTATTTTTTGAAAATGGTCCTTTGGGCGGTCGAACAAAAACATTTTCATTTAATATAATACAAAGTTAATACTAATAACATCAGAACAAAGACAACATTACTTTTATAACCTTAACACAGAGACAACAAATCAAATTATGCAAGTTACACATCTATATCTTCAAATAAAATGAGTCCTACAAGCATCTTTTGTAACATCAGGCAATTTTAATCACTCCATTACATGACTATCTTAATGAAATCGTTTGGCCAATGGTTTCATTAATTTTACTGTTGACTAAATGTTTATAGGAAGAAACCCTATGACCCCAGCAATTTAATTGTAAAAAGCCATATTTCAAAGTGTGCACTTAAAGCGGCCATTTGCAATATCCGACTGGTTTTCGTTATATGCGTTTTGATAATTGAGCACGTTGTCCAATGAATGTATGTGAACCAGTCGTCGAGTGTACTTACTTGATTTTATTCGCAACCGTACTCAAACCGGATCGTTTTTTTTCTCGTTTCGCGCCTTTTTCAGTGCGGTCGGGAATAAAATATATAATAAAAAAGACGATTTTCCGATTTTTTTTTCCATTTTCCAAAAATAAGGGTCGGCGGTTTTGTAAACCAAGAGATATAAAAGTCGTGGCCTTACTTGTACCTGATGGTACATAGCCGTGGTGTGCTGACACATTATTTGTTTTGGTTGTATACCTGTTGACATGATGAGTGAGAATTGGTTGTTTCAATGTTGTGAAGTAATAACAGCTGGCAAAGCGATTCTCATGATACGAAGCTGATTACGCGGGAAACCAATTTCGTGAACTATTTCAACACAATAAATACATTTTTTGACTACTCACAATTATTTTTTACCTATTTTTATATTAAACATGCTCTTTGAATGTATGAATAAATTATGAACAAATTGCACCTTCTGTTTCATCTTCACTCATTATAATCCAAAAGCCTTAGTGTAAATAAGCATCCGACCATGTATCAGTACAGAAGAATTGAAACCTATTTTCAGGTGCAACTGCATTGTTCCAATACTTTTTACAGACATCGGGTTTAAAATCGTTTTCTCTTTGAAATTCCACACCAGTTTACCGCATTCGCGTCAGAATGCCGACGGCTATGTTACATGTTTATGTTAAACCACAGAACCGACTTACAAGGCTAGGTACAAGAGGGGGTAATCACGTGATGATCTAAAGGAAGTCAAAATGACGACGTCCAAGCCGAGACAAGTATTTTTCACCGTTTTATCCCCTTTATGTCGTGTATTATTGTTTAAAATGTCGCTCATTTTCCAGCCATATCAGCAAGAAAGTGATCAGCGTTAACTCGAATTGATATTCGCTCTAAAGCTCGATTTTACTCGACTTAACAAAATGTCATAGCGGGATCACACAATTACGCTCGATTGGTCATTGTCGGCGCGGATACTATTTAAATGTACTCCGGTTACTCTCACGTATACTTAAATGTACCGGGTATTACGTGTACGAAAAATATACTCAAACGTTCCCGGGAATTCTAACGCTAAATTGGTCGTTGTCGGCTTTAATCTTTTAAAAATTATGTTCATATTTATGTAAATATTTTTTTAAATGGCTAATATATTTGAAACTCTCTCTCAAAAAAGAATGTCGAGCCAGGTTTTGTTCAAATAGAATGTTGTTTCGTTTAATGTCATCGGATTTGGGGCGGGAATAAAACTCGGGTACTGTCTAATTGGTCGCGTACGTTTTAGTATAATTTCCGTATCCGGAGTGCATTTCAGTATACTGAAGAGTACCCGGGGTAAATGTAAGTAGTACCCGAGCACACAATGACCAATCGAGCGGGTTTCGTCAATGCTTTGATATTCCACGCATGACTCGTCTATGCTGTGAAAATGCATACTTTTGCCGCCTATATAATACCAATACATACATCGCGCATATATGTACCAGAGCCGACATTGACCAATCGAGTCACAATTACAGCTCCAGCTAAGAAACTTCGTAGAGAGTAAATTCGGGATATTCATCGAATATTAATTCGAAATATCGCTTTCTAACTGATATGAGGGGAAACTGAACTGCATTTAATAATTAAACAAAAGTCATTAAGGGTATAAAACGGCGGAAAACACCTGTTTCGGCACGGACGTCGCCATATTGATCGTCACGTGATTACCCCCTCAGGGCACAAGCATGTAAAAGCAGATTATGTCGATTTTGACTCAATAGCGAGCAACTTTACTTTAGCAATTAAATCACGCGAAAACTATGAATTATCCAAAACCTATTAGTGCACATCTATTATGTTTATCATAAGTACAAACTAGTACCTTCGTTTATAAACATAAATGCCAGCAAGATATTCGCCTGTTTAACAGGCCTTACCTAAGGAAATTAAACGCTTTGAACTCGAGATTAGATTGAATGAAAATATTAATAACGCAGAAAGGGCCATTTGATTACAAAACATAATGATGTGAACAAATCAACGACTGTTTACTGTGCAAATGTTAAAATACAATAAATATGAATAATTTAGTATGTCTTTATTGTACAAAAACATGAAGTTTGAAAAATAGTTCTAGTGCGCGTTAAAAACGTGCATAATTATAACACTTACATTTCCACGAATTCTTTGAAACTATTTTAAGGGGTGTTGCGGTAGTTTATTTATCTGAGGATATATTTATAGCAACACAGATGATGCTATTATCACAACTCAATATTTTTGTTATCACAATCATCAGAAATTAACGAGTTGGTTCATAATATAATTGTCAGTGGTTCGATCCCAGGTGGGGTCAACTTTTTTTATTCCTTTTTTTTTTTACTTTCTTTAATTCCATTCTTGTTTTATACTGGAGCTCTTTAGTCCTGTTGTTTACATTTATCAATTTCAAGCATTTAATCACAAACTTCAAAACATGCCGAAATCTGTGAACAAGTACATGTAAGTTATTCATGATTAAGGTCTTTTATTAATGTCTTTTGGTTAACTGTTGTAATCCCAGTTAAGATTGTAAACAATTTCTAATGTTATGCATATTTCTAACAATCTATGTACCGTTACTTGGGTTTCGCCTAATGGATGTATTTTATGAAATTTGACGTTGACGGTATGGATAGTTAAAACAAAAAGATCTCTGTTAAAAGTGCGGTGACCCCCTTTTTTATTTGTGTTTTATGATGACAATACGTAGATGAACATATTTGAGCAGTTTCGCAGAATTTTATTAGACAGAAAAAAATTATTTCCATTTATGTGGTTAAAATAGTAAAAAAATGACGTTTTTTTTGGGGGTGACATAAAAATCATAATTTTTTTTTTTAAATTTAACTTGTGTACTCAATTTCATTGATAGTGTGTGGTTTAATTAAATGGTTTATGATGTATCTTAGCTTATATAATATCTAAATGTTGTTAATTGTATACATTATTAATTATTTTTACGCATTTAGAGATTTTTCAGTTTTATTGAAAAAGTACATGTTATATAATGGTGAATAAAATCAAAACAAGGCCGGTGACCCTATGTTTTTATTTCATTGTTCATATAGTATTTGAATATATATCTTAAATATAAATTTTGGAGAAAATCTATCAGATGGAAAAAAATCAGCAAAACTGCAGCAACACACCTTAAAATCATAATTAAACAATACACTTGTTTTCCTTCTTTGTCCATTAAGATCAAGTCGCGTGTCTTGCTAGAAGCGTTTTTCCAAAAACTCGTGAATCGTGTATATATAAAGTATATTTCTCTGTTCTCTTGTTTGTTTGTTTGTTTTGTATTATCAAATGAATTACTGACTTTGTTGACAAGCAAACTTATTATTTTTGATTTAGTATAATTATATGCGTGCAATTTTGTATGGTTACCGAAGCAACACAAGAAACCTTATAAATTTTAATTTAGTATAATCGAGTGAGTGCAATATAGAAAAAACTAACAAATACAAATGAACAAAACTTCTGTTGTTAAATTTTATAAACTAACCCGAATTGAATGAAACGTATACGAATTTCTTTTCGCATCAGAAATAATTGCACATGACTATCAATAATTTAAGTTTGTATGAAGCCCATTGCTGACAAGACTGCAGACAGAACAAAGGGTAGATCGGGCACGATACTGCCTGTAAGACACCTGTAATTATGAGAAACATAAGATAGTTGGTGGATATGTAAGCCGGGAGATTAAAAGCAAAGCTTTTTACGTGTACTTAGTATGTCAATCAAATACACAAAAGAAGTAGTAGGCCTTCTATCAGCGTTTTAAAAAAATAGTTGGCCGATTATACTTCTGAAGTTCTCTTACGTTTTGAGAACTATTTGGTTTCATGTAAGTCTCGCTGACGTTAGAATCATTTTTACGGGAGCACGTTTTAAAATAATACACATTAATTATGTTAAAATGCCTATTGAATAAAACACGAAACTTAATATCATTTAAGTCAAGTTTTGTGTTGTATCAGTCATTAGCTACGAATATTGTCACCCGTCAATTTTTTACGTTTAACAAATATAAACCAGTAAACAATAGACAATTACTAAGACCAAATGTTTTTGCATACACACCGAAGAATCGGAAAATATCAAAAGTCCACAAGTGAAGCTCATTTTGTGACCACAGTCCACTAAGGTTAAAGTATAGATAAGCATAACAAGCTTTGACTCAAATACTCCTAGCGGAATAATTATGAAAAATAGCGCCACAAAACGGTCCATCAGCCGCAATCTTCAGCATAATGGCCGAGCGGGTATCTTGTTCAGTCAGTGTCTACGCGGACATGTCCCATGACACTTAAGGTCTTTGATCACCTGAACGGGCATTGTTCTCTATTTGGAGAATGACCAAAGATAAGCCTAATTAGTTGATAGTTGAACTAATTAGTATCATCCATTCAATAGGTCAATCCTTGTGTGACATTCCAAAAGTCGATTTTTAAAGAAGACCTGTAAAGAATTAAATAAGCTTTATAAAGAATGAATGACAACGATCATTTTTCATATTTTTCATAGCCTAATATTCACAAATGCGTTCGTATTAATAAAGAAACAGAAAAGTAGCACAAACTAATAAATATATAAAATCATATACAAATAAAACACACAGCAATGACCGAAAAATATTCAAGTGTGACGATGAGATGTCAAATAAAAATAAGTTATCCAATGTACAAATATTGCTGAATTTGGTTTTAAAAAGTCGCTAAGTGAAAAAAGCACAATTACATGTTTGTAATTAACCACCTGTCAAATTGCATTATTTCACAATGGACTTCTTCCCGCCGACAAATGGCGTCTAACTAAATCATGTATTGAACACCGGTGTTGAATGAGCAAGACGATATACCCAAAACAAGATACTCTTCCACAGAAAACGCATATCAAACAGTTACTGTTGTAAAAAAGTCCCACACGCCCTTCGTCAATTGGATACGATACGACTTTATTTAGAGAGATCAGCGAAGGTGAATATGATATACCTTTTTAAAGCGGTCACACAAAAGTTGACTTATATTTCATGACATGATATAATTTGAAATATGAATTATGTAAACGTGAGAAGTTGATTACAGAGATGGTCGAAAAAAATTGAAGATAATTAAAAGATCAATGGAAGGAATGTTTTGTGAAAACATTAACTAGATATTGAATGCATCAAGCACGTTAGCTTCTTGTCACAATTTGCGGTGGCGACATGGCGTATCTGTGGATATCCAATGTCACTTAGTGGATCAAATCCCGGAAAACATACAGAAATAAACAAGCATTAGTTTTCAGTATTCAATGCGTTTTTTTTTACATGAGTTGGCAGTATTGAAGCCTACTTATGCCTCTAATCACCGAAGACTATATACACCTGAGATTGATTATTTTGCTCATTAAGCAATCTTGTTCTTTCAGTAAGTGTTTTGTGACAAAGGTTATATGGCAAAACGGTACACCGCTCAGGTGCAGCAGTAGTTAGGCTAATGTACGATTGATTGATAAATTAACGGACAAGAGTTTAAAGCCGTCAATTTGAAAACTCAGATGTTCTTTAAATTGCGTACGTATGCATTTGTTCAATAGATAAGCATGTCGACGACCTTTACAATCTTGAGGCGTCCCATTCAGAATATTTATACAAAGACACACACACGAGGTGTGAACCATTTAGTCAATTAAAGTAAAGCATAAAAAATTGCGCCATTATCTGGTGCATCATGAGTTCAATTTAGGCTGTCCGACAGAAGATATTCTGGTATTCTATCCGAAAAAATAGTGTAATTCATTGATAAATTCAAACAAGAAGGCGCTTAAAAACGTGTCAACAGATTTGTTATTTTTACTCGTACACTAGTATTAATACATTATCATTCAGCTACAATATCGATAATTACAATCACCTGCGAACCGACCTAATATAAAGAGACTCGTTAAACTATACAGGTCATTAGCTTAGTAAGTACAACATACATTTCAACACGATAATCTGTGAAACATTCAGATGTAAAAGTATAACGCTTGTGGTTCTGCGCAGCTTTTAGCCGAACGACTGAGCACGAATCAAATCGACATTAATCTTGCACGAATCTGAATTTTGTTTTACGTTGCAACAAACGTCTTGCTTATCATATTTATACCTTCAAAGTATTTAATTTACACATGAATTATAGCTAAGGAGCTGGCAAAAAAGCTACTTCAACGATTTAAATTTTAAAGGTGTTTTACCAATCTTAAGTTTGGTTATTTGACTTTTAATATGAGAAGGCGAAAAATGCATATTTTATGGAAATATAAAAACTACTTTATAATTATGGCAATATATTGAAATAGCAATATCCGTGTAAAAGGACAGCTCTTTAGCGGACACAACCACACGATTGCTAAAGGATTACGTGAATAAGGCCAATGTGCATCACATCAATAATCAATATTTACACATTTTGATTTATGATAAACTACGATAGTCGGTGCTGCACGGTCTGGCCAATTTGAAATTCATTTACCGTTTATTCTTACCCTACCTATGATTTAAGTTAAGCAGTCTTCACTTAATGACTAAAGAAACATTTCAACCACGAAGGGGTGTTCAAAACTGTTTATCTGGATTTCAATTTGTTGTTACCAATAATAAAAGATTTGTTTTTATTCATTCATTTTGAAATGTTTAAGTTTATATCTGTTGTTTTATGTGAACATGCTTAATTATAGTATATTAAGTTAGTCTTTAGTTGTTGTCTTGCGAACAACTAATGTCACTACACAACGTTTGCTGTTAGGAGAAAAGTCCTACCAAATCGCACACAAACTAAGTTTTAATTGTATGCATATTATATATCTTGAACATTTCTTTATGAGATACAAAAGTTTCACACTAAACCCGCATTAGCGCAGAGAAAAGTTCCGCTTGAAGTAAGTAAGAGATTTCCAATTTTTACATTTTGGTATTGAATAAAATGTTAAGAACATTTATTTTAAACGAGTCTTATTACCAAAGCTAACAAAACACGGCACAATGATTATGTTCATAATGATTATGTTGATTTTGATGATGATAATTAAGTCGAATTATGCCAACAACGATAATGATGATGTCGGAAATGGCGCAATAAGGATGTTCCAGGTACAAATAACATGCGTTTTCTTTCACTACGTATATGCACCTCTTCAATTCAAGTGTTGACCAAAAAGAAAAACGAACAGAATTTAGTTATGAAAACCGGCGTTGGGTTGACACCAACGCGCGCACTACAGTGCCCTCTTTTGACACAATATCGAAAATCTGCAGTGCATTTGGCGCTTTGATTTTTTCATCGGGACGCTTCCAAGTTCTCAGCCGTTATATTCAGGAGAGTCTATAAGCACAAGTAATCTTGTCAATCGGTGATGCATATGCTTGATGGATGGACTATATCTCATACATTTGATACGTTTGAGTTTATATCAGAAAATCATAGCTTTAGAGCCCAAATCTGTAGTTATGAGGCATGAACAAGTTCAACATTTTACCATTGGCGGGAATGTTGGAGATCATCTTTGAATACCTGCAAATGCTGAGTTCATGTTCGATCAGCTGGAAATTTTTGAGATCAGTAGAACAAATTGTCCGAGCCCGTTTCATGAACATTGGGCATTGACTTCTAGAGTGTTCACAAGCTTTTTCGTAAATTCTAACCAGATACCTCGTTTTGGATCCCAAATGACCCAATTTTGAACTCATGCGAAATATCGTAAGGACAATTGTTATCACCAAAGTTTCATGACAGTGATATTTTTTTCCTTCTTTAAAAATTATATGTAAAAGGCAATAAAGAAAAATTTCCAAAATTCCCAATCGCCATCTGAAAAATTCTCAAAAGGCAGGAAAGTTGCGTCAATTTTGTACCGAAAGCTTATTATCTTCAGGTGAACAAATTAAACTTGCACTAAGACGAAACATTTCAAGCAAACAAAAACAACTTGTAAAATAAGACTTTAGTGGATTTGTTCAATTAAGTATCAAGCAATTACAATACCATTTATTTACAATATTATGATTCCATGACGCGAATTCTCACAAATGCAGAGGTTTTTTTCGTTAAGTTTTCCCGATTGGCTCTGTACCTGTTCTTTTTCTTGTGTTTTTTTTTTAATTTAATTTGGTCTTGTTACAACTTTGTTGACCCAATGTGACCCAATTTCGAACACGGTCGATATAATATAACGGGTCCATGTTCAGACCAAGTTCCGTAAATATAGTGCAATATATATTGCATCTGGTTTGTATACCCGCTTAATATTTAGATAGGCCTGCTCACCAAGTTCGTATGGACGAACGACGGACGAAAGGCGATCACAAAAGCTCACCATTAACACAGCCAGTGTGCTCCAGTGAGCGTAAACGCGCTTGATAAAACACACCGTAATTTGTTGAAATAAAGCCTCACTCCATCACTGTTAGCATATGATTAATCAGAACTATAAGCCAATATTCGAACGATGAGAAACCTTAAATCCTACTTTTTATTCTACAAAAAAATAAATCAATCCGGAGTATCGATTGCATTACGCCTCTTGCACTGTCTTGCATCTATACCATGGCATGAAGGGAAATGACTGCTAATATCCTCGCACATTGAGTCATCATATTTATAACCCTTGTTTGCAAACGTGTATAAATGATAATAAATACGCTGTTTTTGCTATATTATATATTCGTTATATTCCGCAGCTGCGACTTTCCAGGTTGCTCTTGTTTATCTTATGTTTAAGCATCAAATATCATATACCATATATGCATATCATATTGACTGGTAAAACATATGAATGCCTTGGGTCTTCCGACATTACAAATACCCGTAAACAGACACAATAACGGTATTTAAAAACGGAAAAAATGTGAATTCACATTATATCGATATTAATATGTAAACGAACAATGGCATTTAATCACTAAACATTCATCGCAAATAGTCTAAAGTAAATAAAACCCCACCCTTAATAACAGGAAACAGCTGGTACACATGCATGCTGTCACCAGCTGTTCCAATAAGAGTTCATAATAAATCATTGTGTAGAGCAGGCGCTTATAACAATATCTACACTATATGTTGCCATATATGATGATGCATACATATACTAGACTGGTGTAATAGTTCGCAAATAAACAGTGTTTAAATCTTGTTGGATTGTAATCTTTACTGGAAGTAATAATACAAATTACATGAAAAATAGACACACATGTGTAACAGTCGTATACTGTTTAATACTTCGAATGGTGGGAACATCATGGGAAATAATACTTTGTTGTTGAGCATAATAACGGAATTTGAATTGGCCAAAACAGGAATAGACGCATTAAACGTTAACAACTTCTACTACACCGGCGTTTAAGATTACTGGCGTGCACTAGTTTATAGTTAATTGATTGTGGATAAACCAATTTAATGATGGCAAAAGGAACAGAAAACAAAGGCCTAAACGAACTGTTTGGTGAATTTAAAGAATTAAAGATCGCCAATCATAAGGATGATATTCTTGTGCTGGCAGCCGTTGTGCTCATGTCAGTGGGGTTCGCCGTCATCTGTATGGGCTACATCATTCCCCGGGAGTACAGGTTCGACTCCAGCCTGCCCGCCCGAGAGATGGAGAAGATCGAACTGCACTATGTGAAGCTCGCCTACTACCTCGATGTGAGCATTGTGGCTGGGATGGGGTGTGTGGCGGCCGGGGGCGTGGTAGCCACGGCACTCACCGTGTACAGATATGTGTCATCGCGCTCACAACGCGTGTCTAGAGACAGGAAAGACTTAACGTTGCTAAGAGACATACATATGTCCACTTACGGGACAGACAGTCAAAATGTTCCTTCACAATAGCCAATAACGAACTGTAATATAAAAATTCAAAACCTAGAGCATATCGATGAACGTTAATACGCACGATAAATTTGCATGTGAGAATTAATAAACATGAATCTTCTTTCTTTTTCATAAACTAAACCAGTAATGATAACATAATTTTTAACTGATTCAGATTATTCCACGACATATTTTAAACACAGATCAATGACTCGCATTATATTAGCATTTCACAAAGAACATAAAACGGGTTAAAAGAAAATTGTGAATGTCCAAACATTCTTTGCAGTCAAGTATGTTTATTGAAAATTCACAAACTAGCACGATTTTGCGAAAAAGATTATAGTAAAAAGTTTATATTCATTGACATATAAAGATTATTATATAATTTTAAAGAAGGTTTGACCGAAACTCGTCCAACCATTGAAGGGTCATTGTGCCTTAAAAACTCATTCAAAAACATGTTTGCCCGCGCACTCGTTGATATATGCAATTATTGCAGAAATTATTATAGAAATGTTCTCTCCGGTTCACAAACATCAACATCGACAGACATCTTCCTTTCGTGCCGCGCGAACAGCAAAGTCTTTATTTTTATATCCAGCAGTATTAAAAGGTATACGTAGAAAACACTTTTTTAAATTTTTTATTTCAAGATAATTTTAACTTTCATCATTTGTTGACTGTCTCTTGCATTGCAAACACGTAACTAAAGTGTGGAGGACGTGGGTATTATTAACGCTGTTCTACATACTAGTGGAAGACGTGGGTATTATTAACGCTATTCTACATACTAGTGGAAGACGTGGGTATTATTAACGCTATTCTACATACTAGTGGAAGACGTGGGTATTATTAACGCTATTCTACATACTAATGGAAGACGTGGTTATTATTAACGCTATTCTACATACTAGTGGAAGACGTTGGTATTATTAACGCTATTGTGCATACTAGTAGTATTGTTATTTCTTGAGCAGATAACAACGACATAAACATGTCAGTTAAACATGTTTCAGGTGAGAGTCATAAAGCACATGCATATGTAACAAAGAGGCATAACTGTCGGATACCTGACAGAAGTTTGTCGGATACCTGACAGAAGTGCAAACTGGGGTTTCCATGATTGAAAACTAGTTCCAACACTTAAAAAATACTGATCCCAACTTTAGAAGACTTCAACTACAATTTACTACTAACCTTTGGATATATTAAATTGCTTAAACATTTAATTGAAAACACAGCGGCTACAATCAAGCAATGTAGCGGTCCACAATAACATGTGTCTGTTTAGTTTTTTCTCTTTAATGGAGATGTGTGCAATTCACCGGTCTTTCTTCCTTTGTAAACAAAGTACAGTCTGGAGACCAAGCTATGCAAGTCAACCAACCAAAAAAGGCCTACTGCTCATTGTGAACATCTGTTTGAGTCATAAAAACACATCCATGTCCCGCCATGATTCAAAGACCCGATGTCAATCCCTCTGTCGAAATCATTTAAATAACCGGGTAGCTCCAAAATAGTACAAGCAGCTTCAACTTTACAGACAATATTATCAACATATGAATCTAGATACATTGGGGTTCCTCAGATTTTAATTAAACGTACAACTGAGCTTCTTTTAAAATAATTGGGTAGCCATTAAACTAGATGTAAGTTACTTATTAACATGAAGTAAGCATAATCAACGAAACCAGTTTCGGTAAGGATGTGCATTACCATTGACGCTCTTTAAACTCGTATGTGTATATTGTACTGAGGTGGAGTATGTAAGGTAGCTGGGGTTTCGATAGATTTACCCCCGATAAAATCCAACTGATTGTTCGGTCAGACCAGAGCCGACCTAGAGTTTGTACGAGTTCGAGAAGCGTTGTTTTGTAGTTTGGTTTGCACGTTGTACAATGTTTTTTATAATCATCTGTCATTTAATCAATTTATGGCCTTAAGTTTTGATGCTGGGGATTTTTATGTATTATTAGAATAGTTACAGTGTTCATGTATATTATTTAAGCATTTTGTCAAAGTATTTCGAATGATGTTTTATGACATATTGATAGTGTTTAAGTGCTGTAACATGTATTAGAAAACATTATTACAGATTGTTTTTTTTAAAGAGTAGTTTACTTGATAAAATTTCACCGATGTCTTAACATGCATGGCAAAACTATACTTGGCGAAAACGGTGCAGTTGTTGTTTGGGTATATTATTTTCATAAATTAATCCAAACTAAAACGTGCGCAGTGATTTGTCCATTACGTTGATTGCGTACAAATAAAGCGCACTTGAAATACGCGCAGCACGCAAAAGCAGTAGTTTTTTTTTCCAGACAGAGCTAGCTTGTATACGCAGGTGCGTTTCATAAGAAATGCATTTTTATACAAGGATTGTTAATTTACAGTACAATATATATCGTAATTTAAATCCGCTGGTGTATTTACACTCCGTTTATTCAAAATTGGGACATAAAATAGAAACTTAATTAAACTTTAATAGTAATTGATGTGTACAACAATATTGATATGCAAATGAAACAGACTGACGATATTAAACTACTTGGCTGTGAATAGATTTACGTCGGTCGCATAAACAATCAGATTCTTTGAGGTATTTCAAACAAACTTCGCTTGTTTGTAAAATTAAACAGTCCTCTCTCATGATATGCTTTTACTCTTAATCAAAATAGCGAATTACAAAAACGCAATTTAGTTAACATATACGAAGCGTTTAATTTTTTGCGTTGCGTCCTCCTTAATTGAATGCATTTAATATAGGGTATCTAAAATTGTCATACAACAGTTCGGATGGCAACACATTATTGTAATGATAAGATATATTGTCATTTCATCAAACAAGGTTTTGAACATCCTTCCTATCAATTTACATAATGAAATTAGATGTGAAATTCCAACAAGGTCTTTAAGTAAGTAACATACACACATAGAATAATAACCCCATCAAAACTTCATTTATTAAGCCCAACCTTTTGTTTTCTAATGTAAGCAAACACAAATATTTTCATTGATCGAATGTCCAAAATGGAGTTCTCAAGCTATTTCTGCTAGCATGCTACATATACACGCACGTTCAATACAATCCTCCATCCAAACTCAAGTTATTGAACGGGAACGATTTTATTATTTAGTTAAAGCGACAGACAGACAGACAGACAGACAGACAGACAGACAGACAGACAGACAGACAGACAGACAGACAGACAGACAGACAGACAGACAGACAGACAGACAGACAGACAGACAGACAGACAGACAGACAGACAGACAGACAGACAGACAGACAGACAGACAGACAGACAGACAGACAGACAGACAGACAGACAGACAGACAGACAGACAGACAGACAGACAGACAGACAGACAGACAGACAGACAGACAGACAGACAGACAGACAGACAGACAGACAGACAGACAGACAGACAGACAGACAGACAGACAGACAGACAGACAGACAGACAGACAGACAGACAGACAGACAGACAGACAGACAGACAGACAGACAGACAGACAGACAGACAGACAGGACAGGACAGGACAGGACAGGACAGGACAGGACAGACAGACAGGTTTCGTCAATTTCATATAGTTCTACATGTCTCTATGTCAACGTAAGTACATATACGTAATATTTATATTCATATTTATCGTGAAAGAATTATTATGTAAACATACATTTATTTACATGTGTTAATTGACGTTATTCGCACAACTAAAAATATTTGTTGGAAACAGTTTAATACTTCTTACTGCAATCTTATTCAAAAGTACATATATTCTATTATTATGTTGATATGGTCAGGTTTGCTTGTTTGTTATTCGTTTGTTGTAAGTGTATTTGTGTGTAAAAAATCATTAATTCCTTATTAAAATAGAATCAAATTAATCAAATTATTAAGTGACAATGACAACTTAAAATCAGATGAGTTGTTTGAAAAAACAAACAACGTTGCGCATTCTTATTTTACGTAGTTTCCGAAAACATCGCCATTATCAGCATAAACTTTCCGACAGAATTAACTTGTCAATGAGCACAACAATAAAGTATTCACGTTGTCGTAAATTGACAAAATAAAAAAAATGTTTCAGATATGCACATTTTCGTTGTAGTTACGATATTTAGGAAGAAACAGTAATACTGAACATTTACCATAATTTAAAATATCCATTATATGCATGTTTTTACGATGTACAAACCTGGCAATTATACAGTGTTACAATCGATTGAATAATAGTTTAAAATAAATCATGCGACATATGATCACTAATGGCCGAGTGGTGAAAGTGTTAGACTTTTACTCAATTGGTCAGTGGTTCGGGCCCAGTCGAGGATTACTTTTTTCGTTCAATATTTTTTTCTTACTGGAACTATTTAGTTCCTGTGTTTTTACATTTATCCTTTTAAAGCATTTAATGACAAACTTTAATACATGGCAAATTCTAAGAAAAAGTCTCTCTAAATAGCGCACGCATGTTTAAACTAGTCTCTGTAATTTGCACAGTTTTGTTTTGTGTGCGTGTTGATTAAAACAAGCCCGGAGAAGTTTATTTGAAAGAACCGTTTGAAGTAAATTAGTTGGAAATGCGCATTTTATTTATAAATGTATTTGTACATAATGGACTCTTTATCATAAATAGCAACACACTATTATATTGCATGTCACATTTTACATAAAAAGCATAGATGCATTTGACTGACATAAAATATCGTTTTAGTGGATAACCATGTCGATGATGCTAAAGAAGCGCAATAACCGATCAAAAATCGACATAAATACAAATCTGCTGAGCATGTGTATATAGAGTTATATGTTTTAAATATGTTTCATTTTCACTTTATAATTGAAAAATGTCAATTGTACTGGTATGTTCAACTCACCCTACTTTTGAATCCCATACACTATCCGATATAAACATGCACACATAGCAGCCCACTCTCTGTCTAGCCACTGATGCACAGGAGTCACTGTAGAAAGATTACCTAACATTGAGTTATACAGGACAATTGTGTAACAATCTATGTCTATCTGAGACAAACATTAGGGCTTATTTCGCTGTCAACTGAAGACACAGTGTCCGCGGTCGCTGCAGTCTTACAGGTTATGCTGATATTTCAATATTTCGGAATATTTAAGCATCCACGTTTCAAGTTTATAATTGTACAAAATATGCAATAACAACGAGCAAACTATTACGATTTTAACAGACGTGCGTTTAAGTTAGACTATTCAAGGTCCAAACTAGACAGAACATAATTATTATGAAACAATAAATTGCAATATGATAATATTATGTGGTCTATTGCTTGTGCGGGCCGGTACATTGTGAACATTTATCTATACAAAAAAATGAACCGGTATCTGGGGCAAACTTCGAATTTACAGTAAAACGATACATTTGGTATTAACGATTATACGTCTTAAATTCCTTTATCATCTGTTAACTTGTGAAGAAGTCATCTTGTTGCGATAATAAACCCTGATTATGTTTCCTTCTTAGACACTCGATAATCTTGATGTAACGACCACCGTGTCACAGGACGGACCTCTAGGTCAGCGTGGAAGGGCGCTGGGTATCAAGAATCCATTCACGGCTCCCTGGCAATCATGTGTTTGCCTCGCTCGCAACTCACTATGGGCTACAGGGAGAGGGCTGGCTATCATGTGTTTACCTCGCTCGCTACTCACTTAGAGCTACAGGGAGAGGGCTGGCTATCATGTGTTTGCCTCGCATGCTACTCACTATGGGCTACAGGGAGATGGCTGGCTATCATATGTATGCCTTGATCGCTACTCACTAAGAGCTACAGGGAGAGGGCTGGCTATCATGTGTTTGCCTCGCTCGCTACTCACTATGGGCTCCATGTAGATGTCTGGCTGTCATGTGTTTGCCTCGCTCGCTACTCACTAAGAGCTACAGGGAGAGGGCTGTCTATCATGTGTTTGCCTCGCTCGCTATTCACTGAGGGCTACAGGGAGAGGGCTGGTTATCATGTGTTTACCTCGCTTGCTACTCACTATGGGCTACAGGGAGAGGGCTGGCTATCATGTGTTTGCCTCGCTCGCTACTCACTATGGGCTACATGGAGAGAGCTGGCTATCATGTGTTTGCCTCGCTCGCTACTCAGTATGGGCTCCATGGAGAGGGCCGACTATCATGTGTTTGCCTCGCTCGCTACTCACTAAGAGCTCCATGGAAAGGGCCGGCTATCATGTGTTTGCCTCGCTCGCTACTCACTAAGGGCTACATGGAGAGGGCTGGTTATCATGTGTTTGCCTCGCTCGCTACTCACTAAGAGCTCCATGGAGAGGGCTGGCTATCATGTGTTTGCCTCGCTCGCTACTCACTAAGGGCTATATGGAGAGGGCTGGCTATCATGTGTTTGCCTCGCTCGCTACTCACTAAGGGCTACAGGGAAAGGGCCGGCTATCATGTGTTTGCCTCGCTCGCTACTCACTAAGAGCTCCATGGAGCGGGCTGGCTATCATGTGTTTGCCTCGCTCGCTACTCACTATGGGCTACAGGGAGAGGGCTGGCTATCATGTGTTTGCCTCGCTTGCAACTCACTATGGGCTACAGGGAGAGGGCAGGCTATCATGTGTTTGCCTCGCTCGCTACTCACTAAGAGCTCCATGGAGAGGGCTGGCTATAATGTGTTTGTCTCGATCGCTACTCACTAAGGGCTACATGGAGAGAGCTGGCTATCATGTGTTTGCCTCGCTCGCTACTCAGTATGGGCTCCATGGAGAGGGCCGACTATCATGTGTTTGCCTCGCTCGCTACTCACTAAGAGCTCCATGGAAAGGGCCGGCTATCATGTGTTTGCCTCGCTCGCTACTCACTGAGGGCTACAGGGGAAGGGCTGGCTATCATGTGTTTGCCTCTCTCGCAACTCACTATGGGCTACAGGGAGAGGGCAGGCTATCATGTGTTTGCCTCGCTCGCTACTCACTAAGAGCTCCATGGAGAGGGCTGGCTATCATGTGTTTGTCTCGATCGCTACTCACTAAGGGCTACATGGAGAGAGCTGGCTATCATGTGTTTACCTCGATCGCTACTCACTAAGAGCTCCATGGAGAGGGCTGGCTATCATGTGTTTGCCTCGCTCGCTACTCACTGAGGGCTACAGGGAGAGGGCTGGCTATCATTTGTTTGCCTCGCTCGCCATTCACTAGGAGCTCCGTGGAGAGCGCTGGCTATCATGTGTTTGCCTCGCTCGCTACTCACTGAGGGCTACAGGGAAAGGGCCGGCTATCATGTGTTTGCCTCGCTCGCTACTCACTAAGAGCTCCATGGAAAGGGCCGGCTATAATGTGTTTGCCTCGCTCGCTACTCACTATGGGCTCCATGGAAAGGGCCGGCTATCATGTGTTTGCCTCGCTCGCTACTCACTAAGAGCTCCATGGAAAGGGCCGGCTATAAAGTGTTTGCCTCGCTCGCTACTCACTAAGAGCTCCATGGAGAGCGCTGGCTGTCATGTGTTTGCCTCGCTCGCTACTCACTGAGGGCTACAGGGAAAGGGCCGGCTATCATGTGTTTACCTCGCTCGCTATACACTAAGAGCTCCATGGAAAGGGCCGGCTATCATGTGTTTGCCTCGCTCGCTACTCACTATGGGCTCCATGGAAAGGGCCGGCTATCATGTGTTTGCCTCGCTCGCTACTCACTAAGAGCTCCATGGAAAGGGCCGGCTATAAAGTGTTTGCCTCGCTCGCTACTCACTAAGAGCTCCATGGAGAGCGCTGGCTGTCATGTGTTTGCCTCGCTCGCTACTCACTGAGGGCTACAGGGAAAGGGCCGGCTATCATGTGTTTACCTCGCTCGCTACTCACTAAGAGCTCCATGGAAAGGGCCGGCTATTATGTGTTTGCCTCGCTCGCTACTCACTAAGGGCTACAGGGAAAGGGCCGGCTATCATGTGTTTACCTCGCTCGCTACTCACTAAGGGCTACAGGGAGAGGGCCGGCTATCATGTGTTTGCCTCGCTCGCTACTCACTAAGAGCTCCATGGAGAGGGCCGGCTATCATGTGTTTGCCTCGCTCGCTACTCACTAAGAGCTCCATGGAGAGGGCCGGCTATTATGTGTTTGCCTCGCTCGCTACTCACTGAGGGCTACATGGAAAGGGCCGACTATCATGTGTTTACCTCGCTCGCTACTCACTAAGAGCTCCATGGAAAGGGCCGGCTATTATGTGTTTGCCTCGCTCGCTACTCACTAAGAGCTCCATGGAGAGGGCCGGCTATCATGTGTTTGCCTCGCTCGCTACTCACTGAGGGCTACAGGGAGAGGGCTGGCTATCATGTGTTTGCCTCGCTCGCTACTCACTAAGAGCTCCATGGAAAGGGCCGGCTATCATGTGTTTGCCTCGCTCGCTACTCACTAAGAGCTCCATGGAAAGGGCCGGCTATTATGTGTTTGCCTCGCTCGCTACTCACTGAGGGCTACAGGGAGAGGGCTGGCTATCATGTGTTTGCCTCGCTCGCTACTCACTAAGAGCTCCATGGAAAGGGCCGGCTATCATGTGTTTGCCTCGCTCGCTACTCACTAAGAGCTCCATGGAAAGGGCCGGCTATCATGTGTTTGCCTCGCTCGCTACTCACTAAGAGCTCCATGGAGAGGGCCGGCTATCATGTGTTTGCCTCGCTCGCTACTCACTGAGGGCTACAGGGAGAGGGCTGGCTATCATGTGTTTGCCTCGCTCGCTACTCACTAAGAGCTCCATGGAAAGGGCTGGCTATCATGTGTTTGCCTCGCTCGCTACTCACTAAGAGCTCCATGGAAAGGGCCGGCTATTATGTGTTTGCCTCGCTCGCTACTCACTAAGAGCTCCATGGAGAGGGCCGGCTATCATGTGTTTGCCTCGCTCGCTACTCACTGAGGGCTACAGGGAGGGCTGCTATGATCACTGAGCCGAGATACTATAACACCTTGAGGGTCCAATGTTGCGACGTTGACATATATGTACAGGTAAGCATGACCCATTATATAATTAAAATGCTTTTAAATGCGTCGGAAATATAAAAGGTAAGAATTCAGCATCACTTGTAACGCGAACGTACATTTTAGTTCAAAATTGTTGCATTATTTTATGACGGGTAATCTAATAAATAAATAAATAAATAATAATACTATAATGGCCGTAGGACTGATTCACGACCACGATAATTACAGTATGGTAACTACGTCTGATAATTGCAGTATGGTTACTGCATTTCATAATTACGGTTATGTTACTGCGTCTGATAATTACAGTCTGGTTACTGTGGCTGATAATTACGGTTATGTTACTGCGTCTGATAATTACAGTCTGGTTACTGCGTCTGATAATAACATTCGGCTTACTGCGTCTGATAATTTAAGTATGGTTATTGCCTCTGATAATAGCAGTTGAGTTACTGCGTCTTATAATAACAGGCCGGTTAATGCGCCTGATAATAGCAGTATGGTAACTGCGTCTGATAATAGCAGTATGGTTACTTCGTAAGATAATTACAGTATGGTTACTTCGTCAGATAATTACAGTATGGTAACTGCGTCTGATAGTTACAGTATGGTAACTGCGTCTGATAATAGCAGTATGGTAACTGCGTCTGATAATAGCAGTATGGTTACTGCGTCTGATAATAGCAGTATGGTAACTGCGTCTGATAATAGCAGTATGGTTACTGCGTCTGATAATAGCAGTATGGTAACTGCGTCTGATAATAGCAGTATGGTTACTGCATCTGATAATAGCAGTATGGTTACTGCGTCTGATAATAGCAGTATGGTAACTGCGTCTGATAATAGCAGTATGGTAACTGCGTCTGATAATAGCAGTATGGTTACTGCGTCTGATAATAGCAGTATGGTTACTGCGTCTGATAATAGCAGTATGGTAACTGCGTCTGATAATTACAGTATGGTAACTGCGTCTGATAGTTACAGTATGGTAACTGCGTCTGTAATAACTGTATGGTAACTGCGTCTGATAATAACTGTATGGTTACTGCGTCTGATAATTACAGTCTGATTACTGCGTCTGATTATTACAGTATGGTAACTGCGTCTGATAATTACAGTATGGTTACTGCGTCCGATAATGACAGTCTGGTTACTGCGTCTGATAATTACAGTTTAGTTACTGCGTGTGATGATTACAGTATGGTTACTGCGTCTGATAATTACGGTATGGTTACTGCGTCTGATAATTACAGTCTGGTTACTGCGCCTGATAATTACAGTATGGTTACTGCGTCTTATAACTACAGTATGGTTATTGCGTCTTATCAAAACAATATGGTAGCCGCGTTTGATAAGAAGTTCTAGGTCTCTGCTACAAAAAAAAGCTCCGTACATAAGGATCTCTACTACAGAGAGAAAAGCGCCGATTCTAATGTTTTCTGCTATAAAGAGAACTGCACCGTACATTAACGTTTCTGCTACATAGAAAATGACCATTCATAAACGTTTCTGCTAGATAGAGAAAAGCACCGTCAGTTAAGTTACCTGCTTTGGTGAGAAAAGAACCGCAAATAATGTTCTTTATTTTAATAAGAAAATCATCGTGCATTACGCTCTGTACTATCGACACAAAGCACCTTAAATTAACGTTTCTGCTAAAGAGATGAAAGCATCGTGCATTAAGTACTCTTCTTTCGAGACGCACGCAGAGTTCATAATGCTCTCAGCTACACTGACAAAAGCTATGTCCTTATGAGTGTTTGATACAATGACTACGGCCCAATACATTCAAGTCTCTGCTATAGAGAGTAACACAGTTCATAAAGCTCTCTTCTACACTAACAAAATCGGCGTTCACATGAGTGCACACAACTCAAAGTCCCCTGCTAGTGACAAACGTACCTTACATGAAGCTCTCTGCTTAACTGACGAACGCCCGTACAAAAAGCTATCTACAAGAGTGACAATCATACCGTGAAAACTTTCCGTTATAGTGACAGAAAAGCCTTACATAAAGCTCTCTTCTATTGTGAAGAACTAGCCTTACATAAAGCCCTCTTCTTTTATGAAGAACGTGCCTTACATAAAGCCCTCCGATATATTGACAGAAAATCTTAACATAGAGCTCTCATTTGAAGAACTAGCCTTACATAAAGCTCTCTTCTATTGTAAGAACTAGCCTTACATAACGCTCTCTTCTTTTGTGAAGAACATGCCTTACATATATCTCTCCGATATATTGACCGACAGCCTTACATAGAGCTCTCTTCTTTTGTGAAGAACGTGCCTTACATAAAGCCCTCCGATATAGTGACAGAAAAGCCTTACATAGAGCTCTCTTCTTTTACGAAGAACGTGCCTTACATAATGATATAGTGACAAACGTACTTTACACGAAGCCCTCTGATATAGTGACAAACGTACTTTACATGAAGCGCTCTGATATAGTGACAAACGTACTTTATACGAAGCGCTCTGATATAGTGACAAACGTACTTTACACGAAGCGCGCTGATATAGTGACACACGTACTTTACACGAAGCGCGCTGATATAGTGACACACGTATTTTACATGAAGCTCTCTGATATAGTGACAAACGTACTTTACACGAAGCTCTCTGATATAGTGACAAACGTACTTTACATGAAGCTCTCTGATTTAGTGACAAACATATTTTACATGCTCTGAGATAGTGACACACGTATTTTACATGAAGCTCTATGAGATAGTGACATACGTACTTTACACGAAGCGCTCTGATATAGCGACACACGTATTTTACATGAAGCTCTATGAGATAGCGACAAACGTACTTAACACGAAGCTCTCTGATTTAGTGCCTATATTTCACATGAAGCTCTCAGAGATAGTGACAAACGGTCTTTGCATAAGCTCTCTAGTGACAAACGTACCTATAATTAAGATATCCGCTATAGTGACAAACGTACCTTATACCTTGCCGTACACAAAGTTCTCTTAAATCCTTGCAGTTTATGAAGCTATTTGCTTCAGTGACACATTTACCGCACATAAATGCAACACTGACATTAGTAACGTATATATAGGTCTCTGAAAAGGTACATGTATATCTCTTTGTCAAACCAACACAAAAACCGTGTATATGTCTTCGTTTCGGTAACGAAAGTTACATATAATTATCGGTTACACTGGCCACCGTAAAGAATAACTATGTTGTCGTGACAAAGGTACTACACATATAGCTATCTTTTTACACTGACAAAATGGATCTGAGACACGTCTCTGTAACAATAACAAAAGTACTTTTAGTATTTTTCGCAGCTTCATAAAGAATAGCTCGCTTAATGGCACACGTATCGGAGGTGTAGGTTTATTATGTTTTAGAGAAAGTAGCTGTTGATATAGCTCAACGATATACATGTGTAGTTACACAATAGTAATAGTCTGTACAAAATGAGGTACATATACCTCAAGATATGAGAAGACGTGAGTTTAACAAGAAGTAATCAATCTGTAAAAGAGAACATAAAAATTTCGAAATTTAACCGCATTCAGTCAAATTTAGCATTAAGGATATAACATCCGTTCCCTCTATTACGATTGAGTTTGTTTTTCGTATTTCCTTGCTAATAGTCTCTCTCAGGCTCATGTTGATATTGAACATGTTTATTATTTTGTTCACATCGCCCTGGACCTGCTTCGTGTAGGTGTGCTGTTGTTAAATTTAAGTTCTGTTTGAAAAAAAAAGTAAGCGCATTTCAGTAATACCCAATTACAATGGTGCTTCCTAAAATGCAAATTAGGAAATCATGTTTTAGTTTTCGCAGTGATATCTAATAACATCTTGAAGTTTGTATATAACAGATTTAATGATTATTGATTGACAACAATGTTTTATATCCATCATTTATTTATGTACGGTTCGAAGAACAAAATGATATGTTAATGCATATAATAATAATAATAATAATAATAATAATAAATAATAATAATAATAATAATAATAATAATAATAATAATAATTTATTATTAATATTATTAGCAGTATTATTATTATTATTTTAATTATTTATTTTATATTTATATATTCTACACACACGGAGATGGGTATGGCGACTGAGGGCACACTTTCGATTGAGCCTAATACTTTTGAACATTTCCATGAATTGTACAAAGTTGTAATTCTATAAATTGCGCGCGGCTACGACACGGGGACTAATACGACAGACAACACGTGATCAACGTGTAAGCACGAAGGCCAGTTGGTCACACACATGCTTCCGGAAGTACTAAATATACGTTTGGTACGACTTTGATAAAAACATGATTAACATTGGAAACCAAACATTACATATTACATATAAAGCAGTAAGAAAAGTATTGCGCCGTACATTTTTCGAGCTAATGTTTAATAAAATTAAGTAGTTTAATTGACTTTCGCTGATTTCCGTAGGAACAAAAAAAGGTTAAACACTTACCTCTGTGGGGTAGATCCACCTTGTCGTTGTCAACAAATATACAAGGTGATAATTAGATTGTTTGAAATCAAAAACATTCCGGAAATAAAAGTTGTATAGCCATTTAACAATAAAAGGGTTTACACATTTATAAATCAATTAAAATACCTTAACGTAATGAATATCAGACACACTATAGCGATGGTTCGCCTGACCGCAGCACGCAAGCGGCACACTTTACGACGCGTTGAGGTCAGTGGCAGTGGCAGAATTATATGAACACATCGCTACTTTTGAAGCGAATACTTTAGAGTTAGCAAATATGAACTGAATTCTGTTGTTGAAGCATAATATCGTGCATTCTTCATGTGGATATAATGGAATGTTTTATAATGTGAAAAACAATATCAATAATAATGGAAATACAAAGCAAGTAAAAGGAACAGAATATGCAAGATGCCTGTTTACAATACAAGCATTATTATTTACCAAAAATAAAAGCGAACTATAAGTTTGTTGATCGTTTCTATTATTAACATTCAGTTTAAATGTATACAGCTCGTAAACCATCTCATTGTTTGTAGCTTATGTGATAAACAGAGGTAGCGCTTTGTGCAGTGTGAAATATTTCGTCGCCAACACGTAACAAATGTTTCTCTGTCCTCGATGCGGGGAAGCCGGTGTCATGTTCCACTTAAGGGGAACCCAAACGCTTAAATGCCTTCTTATAAAAGTGATAGGCGAAACTGAATCCGGACACATTGACACTTTGACATGAACCGCAAAACATTATCGACGCACACTATTGCGGGAGCTATGCGTTTATACCGGAGGAATTTATCAACGACTGAATAAGGGATTGTCAATTTGTAAATATCTAAGTAATAATAATATAAGTACACATAAAACAAAAAGGACAACTTATCGGTATTAAAATGCCATATTTTACACGTCAGCACATTCTTTTCTCCATTTTTTCCCCACAATCTTTCGAAATATATATAATCTCCTGCGTAACAACTAACTTTGCTATCACAATGAGAAGCTGTAGTCCTTCTGTAGAAGCTGCCGTCCATAAACAACGTCACGCTGCAATATGGTGAAAGGGTGTGTAAGAAAGAGTGACAAGTTTGTGACATGTGGGAGAGGGAATGTCAGGCCACGTGTGACGTCACACATTTTTTTTATATTTCTTTTTAATTATTTTTTCTCTAAGTAGAATTAAATTACATTAGTCTTAGTTTTATGTCAAAATAGCACGAAATACTAGTAATTATTTCCTGAATGTGTTGTTCACGATTCCTCTCGCTAGTATGCTGTTGCGAAGCCTTGTTTTATGCATAGCATTGTTTTAGTCATGTTGGACGTATGCCTATTTCTATGTTGTCCGCTTCATAAATATGTATCATGTGTAAAAATATTGCATAATCGGAAGATTACTTGAAACTTGGCCTCACCTTTTGGTTATGAAAAGGCAGCGGATAAATAATGTGAATTACATAATTGTAAAGTTGAATTTTTGATTTTTTTGTTTTCAAATTCAATCTAGATCCAGTTACTGCTTCAATGAATAACTGTGACAACATTTTAATATTGTGATAGTTCTTTTACGTGGAAATCATTTTCAATACAGGTAATAGTGAAGTGTGTTTTAGATTAACATTTAATTAGGTGTAAATAAAAAATGGTTCGAACGTGTCACGTACTTTAGGGGGTGGGGCCCGAGATATGTGACAGTTTGTGACATGGGGAGGGAGGCGATTAAACGTGGTCAAAAATAGCGTGACGTACTTAATGGACGGTCCCTAAGAGAATGTGTTAGACTGATATGTAGCCTACCCGGGACCGCGGTGTATAGAATGAACTCGAGACAGGTGTGTTTGAAACTCTGTGGACAGGTAGCATACACGAATGATTGATATCTTACCTACACTGGGGAGTGGTGTGTGGATTACACTGAGCAATGGTGTGTATCCTACACTTGGGAGTGGTGTGAAGCATACACTGGAGAGTGGTGTGAAGCATACACTGGATAGTGGTGTGAAGCATACACTTGAGAGTGGTGTGAAGCTTACACTTGAGAGTGGTGTGAAGCTTACACTTGAGAGTGGTGTGTGGATTACACTGGGCAATGGTGTGTATCCTACACTGGAGAGTGGTGTGAAGCATACACTGGAGAGTGGTGTGAAGCATACACTGGAGAGTGGTGTGAAGCATACACTTGAGAGTGGTGTGAAGCTTACACTTGAGAGTAGTGTGAAGCTTACACTTGAGAGTGGTGTGAAGCTTACACTGGAGAGTGGTGTGAAGCTTAAACTGGGAAATGGTGTGTAACCCACACTGAACAATGGTGTGTAGGTTACGTATGCGCAATAAATTTTCCTTCTTTATTACATATAAAATAGTTGAAGTTCGATATCAATTTTTGCCATTTTTGCGAATTCTATACGCTGTAACTCAAAATATTCACCTTATATTAGGCACACCGGTTTTGACACCTGTGGAGGCGGCCATTTTGGGCTCAAATAGTATGAACTACTTTCAAAGCCGGGAACCATCAACAGAAAAAGAAGAGCACAAAAATGGCTTTTTTTTCTTATTGCTTACAAATATATACCTTCAATTCGATACGTAAAACGTACCATTTGCAATGCATTTTACAAATCCAAGGCAGCATGCACTGAACAATGTGTGCTTAGTATCAAGGTAACTGCATGTAACCCGGCAAACAGGAGTTCCGGTTTGGGGTTATGTAACCTGTAGCTTACATTGTGGGGTGATGTGTAGCCTACACTGGGCAGTGGTATGTAGCTTACATTTAAGGAGTGTTGTGTGGCCTACACTGGTAATGGTGTGTATCTTACACAGGGCAACTGTGTGTAACCTACACTGAACAATGGTGTGTACTGTGTAGCTAACATTGTGGAGCGATGTGTAGCCTACACTGGGAAGTGGTGTGAAGGCTACACTGGTAAATGGCGTGAAACGTACACTGAGGAATGACTTGTAAATTGTAATATTGACTCCTATGTAGACCGGTATTACACTGGGGCGTTGTATTAAGCCTAACGTTTACTTGTTGAAAACCGACGATATTCAAAAATAATGTTACAAGAATCTCACCGTGTTTTTGATTTCCGCTTCTGTGATCTCCAATTATTAATTTCCTCAAAAAGAAAAAGAAAGCCACGAAGTTCTGGTAAATACGATAACACCATGGCGTCCGCACAAAGGGGCAACTGGGGTCAGCTGACCCCCCCCCCCCCTGGAAAATCAGTGAGCAAAAAAGATAGTTGAATATGGAAAAATCTATACGTGTACAATTATGATTCCTGAATTGAAAAATTTGGGTCACAATGACCCCTAGTTAGTTTCACACGAACATCAACTCCCATTTACATGTAAACAAGTCATGGATGTGGTTATTGTACAATTTATTAACTCTCAAAACATTGTTTTAAACATGATTCATTCGTGCGAAATCGAGGGGAGAAGTCAATCAATTAACATTTATTCAGTCCATGAATAGGAAGTGAAGGCGACGTGGGTCTCTTTCGAATTTCTCGATAATTTTTTGAATAAACATATCCTTGTCGGTGTTGATCCAATCCCTGTGAACGCTCATCATGCATAATCCTGAGAGCCTGTCGTCGGACATGGTGGATCTTAGGCCGGGTTTCCATGTCTCCGCGTCCGCGTTCCGTGTCCGTGTCCGCGAAAAAACGAATTGGTTGAAATCTGGTGGAGCTATTCCGCGTTCCGCGTCCGCATTTTTTGTCCACGTATTGCGTCCGTGAAAAATCGCTCGGTAAGCGATTTTTCACGGACGCGGACTCAGTACACGGACGGCAATAAACATGAAAGGTTGACTTTCAAGCATAGATATTAGTGAAAAAAATAATAAATTTAGTAAGGGATCACCCAGAAATATACAACCAACGTATGAAAGAATACAACGACAAAGACATTTCATCAAACATCTGGAGAAGCATAGCCAACGAAATGTCAATTAATGGCGTTTCAGGTAAGTGAGAATAGCAATATGCGAATATATATCGTCTGCATATTGTACACTCTATAATCGCTTTTCAAAAGACACAGTATATATTTCAAAGAAGATATAACGCTATAAAAAGTCGCTATTTATGTTTTTTTTGTCTGAGAGTTCACATACAAGTTTTCAAGTATGTAATACGAATAATCAGTAATGTTTATCAATATAACTATGCTAATTGTCAATAATTCAGCCTGGTGGTAGTATGTGCCGTAAGTTTGACGGTTTCTTGCGGGGTTCCACAAGGGTCAATCCTAGGTCCTCTTCTGTTTTTAATATATGTTAATGACATGTCAGCTGTGATAAAAGACTAGTTATTATTATATGCAGATGATTCAGGAATTTTAGTTTCAGGTAAATGTAAGTCTGTCATTGAAAAAGATTTGCGTCTTGTTAGTCAATGGCTAGTTGATAATAAATTACCACTACATTTAGGTAAGACTGAGTCAATCTTATTTGGGTCTAAACACAGACTAAGGTCCAATTCATCCCTTGATATTACTTGTAATGGCACTGTGATTAATCCAACTTCTTCGGTCAAATATCTTGGAGCTACCATAGATCAATCTCTGTCTTTTGATACTATGGCTCGGTCTGTTTTGCAGAAGGCTAATGCCCGGTTGAAATACTTGTATCGTAAAAAGGACTTCCTTACCCAACATACCAGGAACTCCTTATTATGTCCTTGATTCAATGTCACTTTGATTATTGCTGTTCAATATGGTACCCCGGTCTAACTCAGTTGCTTAAACATAAGCTACAGGTTACTCAAAACAAGCTAATTAGGTTTGTTCTTAATCTTGACGCCAGGTCACATGTTGGTCCACAACACTTTTGCTCTCTTAATTGGTTACCTGTCAGCAAGCGTGTTGACCAGATTATCCTGTGTCATGTTTTCAAGGTAAGAAATGGTTTAGCTCCTGATTATATGGGAGAGTCGTTTATCCCCCAGGATTCTGTCCATTCATATAAGACAAGGTCATGTAGTAAGGGTGCTTTTGCAATCCCAAAGGTCAAAGGTTTTGGTTCTAAGTCCTTCTGCTCTCTTGGTTGCTCCTTGTGGAACAGCTTACCAGCTGACATATCCAGTATAAGAAGATTACCTTCATTCAAAATAGCAGTTAAGAAGTACCTGATGGACAGTTTATAATTTTATCATTTTTATATCATTATTATCTATGTATCATTTTTGTTTCGGTACAGGAATATTTCAATCAGTTCATCTAGATCTAGTCATTTAATATTTTGTATAATTGCTGAAGTTGTGATATTGTTTTTATCAGCTTTCCTTTAATTGATATTAAATTCTTTTTTATTAGGTTGTAAGTACATTGCGTTATGTGTAAGTTTGTGTATTAATTTCAAGTATTTTCTAGCTTTTTTGAAATCCATAAATCTATTTCTTTATATTCCTTTATAGTCTATTCCCTACTGTGAATACAAAATGCGCAACATAGATTTGTACTGTGATAATATAATTAGGCAAATTATCTGTGATATCATTCCATTTAACAATGTGTACTACTATGAACTTTATTATAAGGTTAATGCTTAAAACTCACTTTTTGTTAGTAAAAAGCTCTCTATGTCATGCCACCAGCACAAAGGACCACAATGGAAATAAGAGTCGTTCTTTATTTGTGTTATCCTTGGTGTTTGGTGTGCATGCCATGGTTTATTCATTCTCATGTGTTCTACTTTTCTGTATTATACATGTTGTTTTAAATGTCCATGTATGTGTATTTCATGCCGAAAAAAATCAATCAATCAATCAATTCTTATGATGGCACGTGTCCAGTACCTATGTCTGCGTTTCCGTCTACTAACATGCAGTACTGCCGCATCAGTCATCATAAAAAATGTGTGCTCTTCTAATAACGACATCCTAATCCAAGTACCACCACGTTTGGAATGAGCTTTTTACACGGAAAGGCTAAAATAATAAGCGGATGCATGGAATAGATACTACGTGTCCGTATACAAAACGCGGACACGGAACGCGGACGCGGAGCGCGGACACGGATGCATGGAAACCCGGCCTTAGCCATGTCTTGACTCGTCTCAGCGTGCTAAACGATCGTTCCCCACCGTTCAAGTGGTGGCGGGCAGTATTAGTAATATGATCATCGCCTCACGCACGACAGGAAACAAATCCGTTTTTGGCCTGGGGCGAAGCCCTAAGGCCATAGTAATGATACAAATTTCTGAGACAGTCAGAATTGGCTGGCTGCCAAAACATCCACGAATGAATATATTCCTAAAAGTCCGATTTACCACTTGGCGGTCATTCATGCGCAATCAAGGAAGAGGGACCTATACAAACAAATAGGTCCCTGCAAAGAAGTTCTTCGCGTTCTCAATAACCCGCATTGTAAATACAGCACATCACTAAATAACATGACAGTGTCATTAAACGTGTAAAAATATTATTGAAGCAAAATTGCTAAGCATTGGGTACGACATAGTTTTTATTATTGTTTGCATATTCATGCGAGAATAAGTTCCTCACTTGACGGTCTAGGCCGAAAATATACGAGTGTCTACGGAGACAGTAAGAAGAATTTTTTCTGATACATTTTTTAAGGTATTAGCACTCTAATGAACTTCGTGCAATATCGCCTTCTTTCGTACATATCCGTCACTCCGAACGTTATCCGGGAATGTGCGGAAAACTACGAATATTCTGTAAATACGCTATGAAATACTAAATGTATGATCCGCTAGCTAAATACAATGACAACAAATATGGCCGACATTGTACCTGACAGATTGGGTCGTTTAAAGAAAAAGCAATTTGCTATATTGAAAGAGAAAGATTAATAAAAGTTTTATTATTGTTCGTATTAATGTGACTGGAGTTAATGATAAACGTCAACTAATGCATGGCAATGTTGATATTTATGAAGAAAACGATTCCTGGAAATACGAATGTCAAACGCTTGAAAATTTTGACCACTGTGAAGAATAACGTTTAGAACCCGTGTCACTTACAAAATTTAATATTGTTGGTGAGCAGTAAAAGGGGATAAAGTGGATTTATGCTTGTGTGATGACTGTAGCCGGGTGCCGGTCAACTCGTACCTAAGTCAACTCGCACGGCATAACTGGTCAACTCGCACTTTTCTTTTTGAAGTCAACTTGCACCCCCAAATGTAAAATGATCTGTAGTTTATAAGAAGTTTATAAGTATTAATAATATTATGTCCTTTTTAATAATCTGAATATAAGGTGTATGTCACATTTAATGGCTCTTTTACACTTGTGGTCAGTGAATGTGTGTAAGAGGTGTGAAAGGTCTTGCGTGTTGAGAATTCGTATTGATTTATAACAGTGAAAAGTCTATGTAGAGCTCTATTTCCGTGTTCATGTTTTTTGTTTTTTAATAATTTGTATTCTAATTTCTATTTAATTGTTATAAATTCTATATAAGCTTATATTTTTTACTTTTTTTAATAAGCTATGAAAGATTTTAAAATTTTCATACGTTAGAATGTTTAAGTGATATAGGCATATTACAGTTTATAGGTGTCTATCGCAACCGTTGTTTATTTTTGGTGTTTTCACTTTATATACACGTATATTTGTTAATGCAGCATCAACATACTAAAACAATATCCCGGAAAGAGAAAAAATATGCATTTGAATATTTACCGTACTTTCGTTTTGACAACTGACGACACGCATGATTCGATTTACGATGTGAATCTAAATCTAGTTTTAGTGCAGATTCGTTCATACGACACAAAGACACTATTTTGTTTTACAGATCATTTCGGCTTAGAGGACTAGGTAAGTCATGTAAAATATCGAATATGATATATACTTTTTATAAACAACTGGTGGCAAGATGAGTTGCAGATAATTGGTCAGTAACCACATTTTAACTAACTCTTTTGACCTGTTAATTATTTTCAGCTCAATTCAACAGTGAAAAATGCCGATAATATCACTTGAATTGTTAAATTGGAAATATAATAATAAAACATATGTCACCTAATCAGTCAACAAAGTAACAATACCTGAAAACACCATATCCTATTTCTCACCCCTAAAATTACAATAAACAGCTAATCTGTCAGTCATTCAGAGCTGATTAGGGTACTGATTATCGAGGGGTAGATAAGGCTTTTACGAAAATGCCTCCTCAAAAACATTTATAAACCAAAATCTAAATTATAGAAACAATTATCCCAACAATAAACCATGGTTTGGGTCCAAATGTCACCAATCAAGAAATCAATATCATGAAGCAAAAGCCAAATACAATATTAATAAAAATTGTGATAATAAATTAAGTCTGAAACATGCCAGCAATCATTATAAAAGGACTATCAAATTTTATGTTAATAAAGAAAAACTAAGCACCAGTGCTAAATTACGTGAAATGAATGACAAAAACCCTAAAAAATACTGGAAGTTCATTAGGGGTCTCAAACCAAAAACAAAAGAATCCAGCTCTCCACCACTTGAATCTTTTCACGAACACTTCAAAGAGATAAATAAAAATTCAATAGACGATAACCGTTTCAACAATGATATAGAAGATATACCCAACACAAATGAATTTTTAAATATGGAAATAAGCCAGGATGAAATTTGCAAATGTATACTAAAACTGAAAAATTCAAAAGCACCTAGTCCTTCCGATCACATATTAAATGAATACATCAAATCAACAAAAGATATCTTGCTCCCTTTCTACACTAAATTGTTCAACTGTGTCCTACAAACAGGTATCATCCCACTATCCTGGCTTGAAGGCACTATAATCCCAATTTTTAAAAACAAAGGGAGCCCAACTGAACCGAGCAATTATAGGCCCATAACACTGCTCAGCTGTATGGGCAAATTGTTTACCTCAATTTTGAACCAAAGACTAAACACTTTTCTTGAATTAAATAACATTTTAGAGGAAAATCAAGCTGGCTTCCGTAAGGGTTACTCTTGCGCAGACCATATTTTCACCCTTCATGCATTAATAGAGATAATTAAAAAACGCAAACAAAAACTTTTCTGCGCCTTCATTGATTTTTCGCAGGCGTTCGATAAAGTGTGGAGAGCTGGCATCTGGCATAAAGTACTAGGCACGCAAATTAATGGCAACTTTTTCAGAGTCCTTTTAAATATGTACAGTAACATAAAATCATGCGTTTCCCTAAATGGAGAATGCTCCCAGTACTTTTTGTCAGAAATAGGAGTAAGGCAAGGAGAAAATTTATCACCAGTACTTTTCTCGCTTTTCTTAAATGACCTTCATTCATACCTGCATATAAATGGATCTGTTGGGGTTGAACTTATCAACCCAGATACTGCAATATTGTGGCTTAAGCTTCTGGTCCTATTGTATGCAGATGACACCGTCATTGTCTCAAGTAGTGCCTCTGACCTGCAAAACAGCCTTAACACGTTTCATAATTATTGCAAAAACTGGTACCTAAATATTAATATTACAAAAACAAAAGTTATTATCTTTGGCGCTAGACAAACAAGGAACTTTAATTTTAAATGTGGAAATAACACAATTGAAATAACAAAAACTTATCACTATCTTGGCGTCACATTCTCTAGTAATGGATCCTTCTTAAACGCCCGCAAACATGTAAAAGAACAAGCCTCAAAAGCCATGCACCTTCTTTGGACTCGTGTTAACAATGCAAATTTACCTATCGACTTAGCTTTTAAACTCTTTGATCATACTGTTCTACCCATTCTTACCTATGGCTCAGAAATATTTGGATATGAAAATTTAGAAATATTAGAACAGGTTCACAAAGATTTCATGAGAAAAATCACAAAAGCCCGGCGGTCAACACCAATCAACTTTCTATATGGTGAACTAGGACGCTACCCTTTAAGCATTAATATTAAAACAAAAATGATCTCCTTTTGGAATAGACTTATAACAGGCAAAGAAAGCAAAATATCTTTACTAACTTACCAACATATGTTGTCACAACCAAATTTAAATTTCAAATGGTTAAATAAAATTAAAGAAATCCTTACATCTGTTGGAAGACCAGACATCTGGCAAAACCAAACACAAATTACACAAAACAACATCCACATACAAATAAAACAAACACTAATTGATCAATTTAAGCAATCATGGAACGCTGAACTACAAATAAGCAACAAAGGGCGCATCTACAGCAGTTATAAAAGTAACCATGAGTTTGAGCCTTACCTGATTAAAATTCATCCCGATGAGTCCCAAAGTATCTTTAGATTCCGCACTGCCAACCACCTCCTCCCTGTAGAAACTGGCCGCTATGAAGGCATTCCATTCCATGATCGTCTTTGCAACCTATGTAACACACACGAAATAGCTACTGAAAAACACTATTTAATGACATGCCCTTATTTTGATAACGAACGGCATCGATATTTAGGAAACCAAATAGAAAGGCATGCAACATTTAACGAAATCATGACGCCGTCATCAATATTAGAAATGAAAGAGCTTTCGAAATTTAGCAGAATTATAATGAAGAAATTTATCAGGCATTAGACTATTGCATTGAGTTTTATATCTTCGAAAAACAACAACCACAAAACGCCAATGCCTCCGAACTCACTTGCTTTAATTATTCACGATGCAAGTTTATCGAACGCCTACTGTATAACTTTAAAGCATGATATATTACTTACTCTCCAACTATTAAATGGCTTACCTCAATTCGCGGGTGATATCCAATTAATTTTGCACCGACATCTGTTAAAAACACGCGTCTGTCTAAACCGATAAAAATCACACGAGGTGATCCATAACTTTTAACTGTACACGGTCTCAAACTAGGTCGCAAAGACCCGTATGTTAAATACTGCAGTAGTGCAGTGACGTCACCTGTGATTTACTATAGTCCGCAAATGAGGCTATTCCACGAAATGATCCGCATCGACTCTATAAACACTTACAATTATAATCTATGTAGACGTACCATACACCAGTAAATAAAACACTGTTATTTATCACGTTAATAATTGTGTGATGTTTCTTCTCTGATGAACAATGAATAGCATTTATGTATGTATACTTACATTATCTATTGTTAAATTATTCCTAACATTATGTTGATGTATATTACCAATGACTATGACACTGCTTAAAATACACGAGATTGTGAATGTGAATATCTTGATTATGAAATCGTTTCATGTAAATGATGATAATGTATAGGGTTATTCTGTGCATGCATGATTCTTATGCGTATTATTATCAATATCATTATTATTATTTTTTTTATCATAATAATATTTATTATTATTATTATTATTATTACTACTACTATTATTATTATCATTACTATTATTATTATTATTATTACTATTATTATTACTATTATTATTATTATTATTATTATTATTATTTAATTACTATTATTATTACTAAATTATTGTTTAAGCACAAATGCTATTATTGAAAACCAATGTTAATTTTTATCTCTCCCATTTTGCGAACTTAATTTAAAACTAACAAACAATCAATGTAACTGTTAAAACTGTTAAGTGATTCAAACTGCTTATATAAATATGACTTCCCCCTATACCAAAATGTCCCGTACTTGAACCGGAAACAAACAATGTATTTTGTACTGTGTATATTATATGTTCCCCATGTTGTATCTATGTATACCTGGGAGTAATAAAGTATTGTTCTGTTCTGTTCTGTTCTGATAGGGGTTGCCTAGAGATGAGGCTGTAGTATGGAATACTTAAATAAATATTTTAATTTGTCATGCTATACAATTTAATATTCAATTAATGTATGTAGAACCGTATAACTCATGTTTAAATTTGAATAATGTTGGGCAATTTTATTAAATTATTAACTAAATACACATTTGATTCTGAAAAATTGTATTATGAACGGTATTATTGTAAAATTTATCATTTTTTCGTACAACCATGTTTAAATACATGTAGGTATGATAATCATATATACGCGGTTTATATGATACTAAGCTATACGTTTTTGTACTCGCGTTAACATTATTGTTATACGTTTTTACTCATAATTGTGTGCGCAATAAGTTTTCCATAGGTAACGGGATCTTCATTAATTGTTGTATGACAAATTATTAAATTCTTAATAATTCATAGTTCTGTCCGTTCTTCGATTAGCAGTCTTAATTATATAATGTCCTATTCATATAATTACAAATATTAGTGTACATATTGTAAAGCTTTGATAATGTGTGTAAATATTGAAATAAATATTAAAATAAAAGTATATAGATGTATGTTTACTGGTGTACATATTGTAAAGCTTTGATACTGTGTGAAAATATTGAAATAAATATTTAAATACAAGTATATAGATGTATGTCTACTGGTGTACACGTATAAAGCTTTGATACTGTGTGTTAATATTGTAATAAAAATTAAAATAATAGTTCAAAAAAATATTTTGAAAAGTACTTTTACTGTCTGTTATAAGGTGCCGATAATGTAACTATGGTGTAAACAATATATTTTGTGAAAAAAGTGTTATTTTGTGAAAATATTGCAATAAAAAGTATTGAACTAAACTCTGAAAGTATTTCTCATTTGTATTTATGCAAAATAACTCATTTTGAACCCATTAACACATCAATAGTTTGACTACTGTGCGAGTTGACTTAGGTACGAGTTGACTTCCGTGCGAGTTGACCAAACAACGTGCGAGTTGACTACCGTGCGAGTTGACTTAGGTACGAGTTGACTGTAAACCCTGTAGCCATGTGAACGGGTTATCGTACGGCAAAACCCATCACGTAAAGAAGAGTCTTCAACTTTTCAAGAAAGGAATGCCTTGTTTTGCTATCAACACAAAGCTCGGAACAGGAAGGTACATGGATTATGCAATTTTTTTTTTCAAGTATAACAGTTTCATTATTAATAATTGGAGTAAAGTAGATTTTGTAGGAAAAGTGCACCCTGTCAGTGATTTTTATCACATAATCAGGCTCATATTTGCTTTCATTTTGAAAAAGAAAATATGCCATGTAAGGAAACAGTTGTGTTGTAAATGCATGGAAATCAAGGACAGCATATTTGAATTTTATGACCAAGTAATGATGTTTTCCTCAAACAAACAACAAAAAAGTATATTCTGTCCCAAATACTAAAATTACTATTCTGAAAATGATATGCCAATGACTGCTACTTGTGTTATCACCTAAATTATGTATTATGGTTATTCAAATTAAAATGCTGCATATTTATTATCTTTTCAGCAATGATCAACAACATTGGTGGTCCAGGAACGATTAATTACTTTTTGTCAACACTGTATGTTCCAATGATCAATTAAACTTAAAGAAAATGGAAATACATGCGGGAAGGACCATTCATCAAGTTTCAACTATCTCCTTTATAGCAGACAGGCTTATAAGATGGAAACGAAGTAGGTATTTCACTGATTTATGTGATTGTTAATGTAGAACCAATGTTTTAAGCAGAGCTCCAGATAAGGGTCGTATTTTCGTAATTACGAATTATTTTCAAGTCCGTTACGTATTTATTTTAAAATCTTGTCGTACCATTAAGAATTACAAAATCAAGTTACGAATATTATTTTTACATCAGTTCGTATCGATTTTTATTGAGTTCTTTTCGCGTATTAAAGATCTTTTCGGTGCTTATATGAAATGGCAGAGACGTACATAACAGAGATAAGCAGGTCGCCAAATATCGGTAAACTCTCGCCCGTCGCGGGTTTCGGCGAGATAAGCGCGCAACTGTTTGTCGGTGCCACGGTAGTTAACACGCTTATCAACATTCCTGAAACACGCTTTCGCGTTTCAGTTTTTGCGATTTGAAACAAATAAACTGTTATGTATTATTAATATGAGAATGTATGCGGTACTATCACACAATTGTAATGTGTCAATTAAAATAAATCACATGCCGCATTGTTGTATTTAGCGATTTTATTCGCCTCCAGTTTGAAAAAACACACACCATCATAACCGGTATTTAATGATGGCCTTTGAAATACGATAAATTCAAATAAAGAAGCGATCATAATCTTACGACAAACAACTAATAATTGGTTGTTTTAATTAGATTTTTGTTTTTCATTTTAATTGCAGTGTTTAAATTTGATAAATCCGACTGCCATTTACGTGTAGTATAATTTGAATAAAGCTCTGAACAAATTCGTCTTCTTATGGAGAATCTATTCTTGGTCTGCTCTAATCGACTGTTTGTGTTCATTGTTCTCTTTAATGACCGCTAAATTCAATGCACGATTTTACCAATTATAACATTACCACCTAGAGTACATGTATAGAAATCTTCAGACCCGTATACTGTGCCATTCTCCGTTATTAAGCATATCGATCCAGTTATGAAGTTACTTTTCTGTGTCTTTTCACAATGTCTGAAACGGATATTGTGTCATGGGATGACGAGGATTTAAATCTGGATTTACTTCTAGTTATACCGATTATGATGATTATTGTGATAGTGAATTATGATGAATATTATGATAGTTAGTTTGTTCAGGACTTTACTCAGTCAGTTGTGTATGAGTGCCCAGAATGCAAAGTTAATGAAAAGAACATATGGATTCCGTATATTGTAAAAAAGCATCATCTAAACTTGAAAAGTATGTTCTCTCATGTACATTATGATTAAGTGTGTCCCGGCTTCTACAGAGGTGCCTATGCAACCATTTATGTGATAAAGTCTCTTCATAAACCTCTGTAGTAACAATTTTAGTCGGTGCAATAAAAGAATGCATGAACATAGTTTTTACAGTTTAATATTTCATCAAAACTTCATATTTCATGAACAAATATCAATACACCTTCCATAACAAAAATTAAGCAATTTATCCAACATAACACATATTAAGCAGGTTGTTGATATAACAAATAACATATTGGAAGAAAACAGCTAATATTCTGCAGTTATGCAGGCAACAAACATGTAAGCTAATGCATAAGAGCCATTATCGTTTGAGGCAGGGTATTAATATTGCTGAAGAAAAACCATAATCACATAATAATTTTTCATCATGGCGATTGGACTATAAATGTGACTTAGAGTGTTGACATGTTTTTACCATAGCCATATAAGGAAAAATGCCTCGCCCCCTGGCCGTGTTTTTAAAACAACCGGAACCATTTTCGAACTTGTCCGAGAAATCATTGGGACACATTGTTTGACCAAGTTTCATGAAGACCAGACAATAAATGTGGCCTCTAGAGTGTTAAAAAGTTTTTTATAGCTATATATAGACATATAAGGAAAAATTCCACACCCCCTGGTGCCAATGTTTTTCAACCAACCAGAACCATTTTTGAACTTGCCCAAGATATCATAGGGACACATCTTCTGACCAAGTTTCATGATGACAGACCATACACCAGAACCATTTTTTAACTTGTCCAAGATATCATTGGGACAAATGTTCTGACCAAATTTCATGAAGATTGGACAATTTATGTGGTCTCTAAAGTGTTAACAAGGCAAATGTTGACGCCCCACAACACACTGCCCATGACAGACAAAAGGTGATCACAAAAGCTCACCAATGGCACACTGTGCTTAGGTGAGCTAATTGGCAAAAAGATAATCACTAGAAATGTGTTCCCACAAAAAATGGTCCTGAGCAACTTCCTAACAATGAACATACATACACAATAGTGTGTCCTGCTTCATTTACACATACTTTCATACTTAATATGTTTTGCCATTGGTTTGATCTGAATGTAAACAGAGCATTTCCAGGTCTCTTGCGTGCATATGGACAATATATGGCTTTGGATCACTTCCTAAAGTATGTAACACTCAACCCTGATAGGTACATTGATCTCAACTTGGCAGACTCCAACGGCAGCTGAGCCTGGTTCGGTTGTTGACGATGACAAACCACACTTAGTTGCTTTGTCTTCATACAATGCGATGTTGAGAGAAGTATCGTCCTCAGTTCTCAGTTATGGATTCATCCTCATTGAGCAGGAGACGATCGACAAGTGCTGTTCGGGATGATTCATCAAGTAAATGTCGAGATCGCTTTTGCACCCCATCACTCAGTCGCTCCCTCCTGGGCCTGGCCAAACTGAAAATACCAATGTGCATGGCAGATGAGCACCAAATCATATGATATTTATTATATGCTATTCTAAATTTAGATGAAAAATATAAATGCCTCATAAAATTTATAAAGAAGGCATATAAACATGCATTTTTTAATGTTTCCTGATGAATTCATGAATACATTCATTGTCATATTTCAGCAGATGAACACAGAAAGACAATTAACAACCAATCCACCATTTACACCACACGATACCTGGTAATAAGTCAAAATTTTGTCTTGTTACCAGGTATTGTGTGGTATTAAATATTACCTGAGCTAACCCACCTTATTAGATTATTTTACTATATTATAAATTGATCAACAAGAACCATTAGGATTAATATTAAATTCTTATATTAATAATTACACGACTAAATTTATAAATTAAATCATATATTTAATGATCAATTAATTTAAACCTTCCTCAACTTATAAAACAGAAGCACTTTTTAATTAAGCACATTCATCAACGGTTTGAACTACACCAAATAAACACACTATTATTTATACGAATTTACACAAAGTAATATTGCGAATGAGTATGATGCCTAATTATACATGATTATTATAAAAAGTTGATTAAATTTGGGAGGGCTAATGATATGATCCATAGAACATGCTGTCACCATATCTGGCACCATACTGTCTCTGCCATAATAAATTTGAGATCTAACTACTGATAATGCATATTTCACCCATATAGCCATAAACTAGATGACTGAATTGGCAGTTTTGTATGGAATATTACATAACATTAGTAACTAGGGTCAATTTTTACATCTGCATTGGAAGGTTTTTATGGATATTTGGGAAAGCTAAGAAAGGAATAAAGGAATCCCTAACTGTGTGCACTTAAATTTAATCAAGATAATTTAATTACAGAGATATGCTAAGTTTTATTGTTTTTGAAATCAATAATAATGAGGCATTTAACCATATTCATATTATAATGAAATTTCTTTATTGTAAATTAACATCCACATGTTGAAATTGAGCTTTAATTCTATTCAATACTGTCAACTGTCATCAGAATGCTTGAAAACAAAATTTTCCCATAATCTTTCTCCTCGAATTACCAGCATGAGTCCATTTCTTTGTAACAAATTTATTTTTTATTCATTTTTGTATAATTTCAATCATATTGGGATATAATTATTTTAAAATAAAAATCAATTTTAACACAGTCTTTAAGCTTTGTTGCAGAAAATCAAAAGGGCTGAATGAAAATGTCTGAAAAACTGGGTCAATTAAAAATTGCAGAATTCCATTATTTAAAGGAATATCACAATGAAATGATGGGCAGCCATAAAACTAAATCTGCACTGTAAAATAATTAAGTTTATGTTACAGGCCATAGTATATGTTTTAAGTTTTAGTGATTACAACTATGAAGGAGTTGAATGGAAACTTTTTATGGATTAAAACATTCACCTGCAAAATGGGGTGTATAAAATATGGTGTAACTTTCTTAAGCAAAGAAATATCACTATAAAACTGACATGACGCCTTATCAGTGATCTCTCCGCCCACTTAATCACGTGGCTCAGCGGGAAGAAAACCTAGACAAGCTAACACCAAAATGGCTTCTTTGCCTATAGACTGCATATAGATTTACGCGATATTCCGGATGATTTTATGGACTTGTTTAACACCATATTACACTTGTAAAGGGGTTGATGCCAATTTGTTATTCTGCAAATGCAAAAAAATATACGATTTAAGAGAACATCAGCTATTTATAACGGGTAAATCGGTACATTAAACACGCTCTCAAACGCTTGCGCGCTTACCAAAATCGAACCCGTTATTACGTGTAATGGTGGTAATTGCAATAAATTAACACTTCACCGGTATTTACCCGTATTATTAACAAAATTATTACCGAAACATTCCCCCCTACCCGTGTATTTGACACGAAATAGCGCTTTATAACTGGGAATTCGGTGAAGTTTTACGCGCTTTCTGACGCCGGGTGGGTACCTCAATACCACATGTTATTGCGTATAAAAGTGATATTAATCATATTAAACATTGCTTATGGAACATTTATCAATCACTATAAGTTAAAGCGCAAATACAACACAGTAAGTTTGGACATTGTCTGATATAAAATTAGCGTTGAACGAAATGGAATACGGTCAGGCTATTATAAATGAATACGGCTACCAATATCAGACGCTCGCGCAGGTACCGACTTCCCCGAAGTTACCGCATTTATTGGTTAACTAATATCAGTAATAATAACTCCTTTACAATAGCATTTATCGATACGCCTTTATTAAAATAATAGCAAAATGGTTTTCACTTGTTTCTGACACACACAGAAACGCGCTTTTTAACGGGGATTTCGTAAAGTTGCACGAATTGGGTACCAAAATTCTCAATTATTTTACATGCACACGTGACATAATACATACTTAATAATGCTTAGTTATTGCTTATATGACATTTCAAGTTTGTGAAATAAAATAATGTTCTATAAAGAGGTTCTCGGTAATTCTTGAAGCTTCCACTCGCTCTTGTCAAGACCGCATTGCCGCGTTGGAAATGGTATAAATTTAATTCATCTAACTTATCTTTCTGGATACCAAATTTCAGAGTTGCATTAACCCTTTTTACACCGTTTTTGCCATATTTCATTTCCGTTTTTTAATCCGAACAAAATAAACGAAAATCGTTAAAAAAATGAGATCTAGGCATTCGAGCTCCTAGTGTGGATTAAAAGCGTTTATTGGTGACAACACATGACTGCAAATGTGCAGATACCGTTAATAAGATAATATATCACATGTCACCTTCAAATAACATGTATGATGTCAATTGACAATGTTGATGTTCAGTTGTTCGTGGGGACGACCGCATGCCTTTATCCATCTCTTACACTTCTCAAGATCTTTTTTCGGCTTTGGAAACGAAATAAATTCAATGTCACCAACTAATCTGTCAGGATATCGATTGTCCGAGTTATTTAATCCCCATTGACACCGTTTAACCATTTTTCATCGTTTTTTTTAAAGAGGAAAACAAAAGAAACTCGTTGGAATAAAAGTGAACCTAAACATGTAGCTTGTCTAGAAAATGGCGGACAGGTCGTTGCTAACGAGTGCGCCCGATTAATCGATCGCTGATTGGTGGATCAATTCTAGTGGGCGGAGCGATCATAGATAAGGCGTCATGTCAACTGAGGAGCTAAATAAAGTTCAATCAGCACTGTAGAAAAATATCAGTTATTATATGAAGCAATGCACCCCTTTTTAGCTTTGGTCACTCAAATTATTAAGTTTTTTTGCGGAAAATCGAAACGGCTGTATGCAAATATCTGAAAAACAGGATAAATTACCACTTGCAGAATTTCATTATTTAACGGAATGTCAAAATGAAAATTTGGGCAGACATAAAACTCAATTGGCATGCCAAAAAAAGATACCATATTTGATGCGATCCATGGTTTATATTTGACGTTTTAGTCGCTGCAACTATGAAATGTTTGGATTGAAACCATTTTTGGCTTAAAGAAGTCACCTGCAAAGTGGGGTAAATAAAATATGTTGTAATTTTCTTATGCAAAAGAATATCACACTGAAAATGTGGGACTATATAATTTACAATTAGCACTCTTTAAAAATATAAGTTATGATATATTGTTATGGACCCTTTTTTTAGCTTTGGTCACTCAAAATATGCAAGGTTTTTGCGGAAAATCAAAACGACTGAATGCAAATACCTGAAAAACAGGACAAATTAAAACTTGGATAATTTCATTATTTAAAGGAATATCAAAATGAAAATAAGGCCAGCCTTAAAACTCAGTTTGCACTTTAAAATGATACCATTGATGATATGATCCATAGAACATGTTGTCAGTTTTAGTCGTTAAAACTATGAAGAGTTTGGATTAAAACAATTTTTGGCTTATAGCATGCACCAACAAAATGGGGAAAATTTAATTTGGTGTCGATTTCTTATTCAAAGGCATATCAGAATGAAAATATGTGACTTAATAAATTACAATTAGCACTTAAAAAAATATAAGTTATGATATGATGCAATGCACGCTTTTTTAGCTTAGGTCACGCAAAATATACAAGGTTTTTGCGGAAAATCAAAACGACTGAATGCAAATACCTGAAAAACAGGACAGATTAAATTTGGATAATTTCATTATTGAAAGGAATATCAAAATTAAAATAAGGGCAGCCTTTAAACTCAGTCTGCACTTTAAAATGATACCATTGATGATATGATCCATAGAACACGTTGTCAGTTTTAGTCGTTAAAACTATGAAGAGTTTGGATTAAAACAATTTTTGGCTTATAGCATGCACCAACAAAATGGGGAAAATTTAATTTGATGTCAATTTCTTATTCAAAGGCATATCACAATGAAAATATGTGACTTAATAAATTACAATTAGCACTTTGAAAAAAAATATGTTATGATATGATGCAATGCACCCTTTTTTAGCTTTGGTCACTGGAAATATGCATGTTTTTTATGGAAAACCAAAATGGCTGAAAGCAAGTATGTGAAAAATAGGGTAAAATTAAAACTTGCACAACTTCATTATTCAATGGAATATCACACTGAAAATATGGGCAAACATAAAACCCAATCAGCACTTTAAAATGAAACCATATATGATGTGATCCATAGTTTATATTCGAAGTTTTATTCGCTAAAACTATGAGAAGTTTAAATAGAAAATCAAAAGCATCGGCAAAATGGGGTAAATAAAATCTGGTGTAATTTTATTATCTAACAGAATATCACTATAAAAAGGTGTGAATTCATTAAACCGAATCAGTACTTTAATACAAAAATCAAATTTAATAATATTTAGGTCATATTTTCTTAGTTAAATGTGTCACAAGTTTACTGCAATTGGAGCAAAACGTGTGTTTACCGAGAATAGCGTAAAAATGCAGTAATGTTCGTAACGATTCTTACCGTAACCTCCAATGATGTCCCTTGTTTACTGAACTGGTCTGGTAAAACCATTATCCAGCAATTTAAAAATAACATATTCAGTCAATGTCAACAAAGAACTCGCTCTAAATTCGCTCTTTAGTTTGTAGCTTTTAGGTTACGCATGCGCAATTAATTTCCTTCTATATTACATATAAAATAGTTGAAGTTCGATATCAATTTTTACCATGATCAAGCGCATACCCATTATATCATCATACATCATTGGAAAGATAAATGCATAATCTTTAAAAAAAAATGCATGTCATTAAATTCTATACGCGCTAACTCAAAATATTTACCTTAGAATAGGCATACCGATTTTGACAGCTGTGCAGTCGACCATTTTGGGCTCAAATAGTATGACCTACTTTCAAAGCCGGGAACCATCAACACAAAAAGTAGAGCACAAAAATGGCTTTTTTTCTTATTGCTTACAAATATACCTTCAAGTTGATACCAACATCAACCATTTGCAATGTTTTTGACAAATCCTAGGCAGCATGCACTGAACAATGTGTGCTTAGTATCAAACTGACTGCATGTAACCCTGAAAACAGGAGTTCCGGTTTGGGGTTACATGACCTTTACCCGCTTCGCAAACAAAATGGCGTCGTCTATATTTTTCTTCAAGTCTCGCGAAATCCCGTAACGGGTGAGAACTCGGCACGCTTTATTATATAAAATGGGTGACCTTCCAGTCTCTGTTATCTACGTCTCTGGAAATGGTTATCGGGTTTGTTTAACAAAGCGCATTTTTTCCAATAAAAGCTGCGTTACAGTCTATCTGTCAAAATACAATGGCGGCGCCCAGAGAGCGTCCTAAAAAACTGCAAAGAGTGCAAAAACACGCTTTTAACATATTGTACGCAAAGTGAGCCGAAGTTGAATGTTAAGAAAGACATTATAGAAAAGATCTTATACGATGTTGTATGGTTATTTGCCGAAACAGTCGGAAAAGCTAAAAAAACGCGACACGACGGGTCCAAACTTAAACAAAAAAATATTTGAACGAGTGGAAGGGACAATTCCCGTGGCCAATCGTTTAAAAGATTGAAGGGACGACCCGTTTTAATTGTGAAATATGTTAAAATTCATCGAAGGCATGCAATCTAAGCACAGTATGGGCATATGAAGGTATTTGAAAAATAAAATTGTATAATACTGAATAGACACTGTTGAACTCGTTTAAATTAAGTTGCTAGTATGTTTATTTTGATTTTTTGCATGAAAATAACCATTATTATTTATTTTTAGGTCATTTAGAAAAGTTAAGAATTATTTTCCAAAACTTAGTAGTAACGTTAAGAATAAAATTTCAGAGTTAAGAATTATTTTTGAAAATCTGGTAGTAACGTTAAGAATTTCACAAAACCTTATCTGGAGCTCTGGTTTTGAGTAATAAATAAAATGTAACGTTAATAGTCAGTTTCATATCCAGTAGGGATAATACATGTATTTGGTATTAACATTTGGATCAAGAATGTATATATGTGGTGTTTACACTTACTTATTAATCCAGTTTAAAACGGTGTATCATATAAAATACTTGTAATGACATGCTATGTCGTGAATGTCTGAATAAATAAAAACGATGACGCATATCATAATGGATTATGTCACACTTCTCATGAAACACTAATGTCAGTTCTTACTCCAATACAAGTGCTTGTGTATTTGACATCTGTATACAGTCTTCGAATTAGCCTAATAAGCCTATAAGCCCGAAGCCCGCGTCGATTCTTGGGCCGGTCGGTTGATCCTAAATGCTTACAAAATAGCCCGACCGGTCGATTAAAAATTTGAGCGTAAAATTGTAAACTGAAAAACTGAAACTACTGACGTTATAAGTGTTAAAGAATTGCATAAACACATGCGGCCACCATTTTTCTTAACTGTCGTCTAAACATCCGGATATGTTGCTATTTAAAGTAATGATGCAATTGACGCCCAATCGAGATGAGGTTATTCAAACCACGGAGCGTATATTGTAATCTAGAGTCCGTGTTCACACTGAACATGCGTAAATCACGTTTCGGGATGTGCGCAAATCGGGCACTTTATTATGTTTTAAAATAATTACCAATCTAGAAGCGTATTTAATTTTAGAAGCGTTTTCCGAAAACGTATTTATAATTCATGAAAAATGGACGAAGTAATTTTTCAATAAAAATAAAAGAGTTTGTAAGGGATATTGTATGCATTGGGTTAAAAACATATTGATCCTTATTACAGTTGGATTTCCATATGTTTTAATCAATTATTCTTGCGTATTAGAAGACGTTTTTTTTTCAACTTATTATTAATAATCGTTATACTTTCGTTTATTCTGTAATCTCGTTCTGCTACGTGACCTACTTTGCTACTTATAATCTGTTTACGATTATACCATACTTTTCACACAATATCGTGAGTAAATAAATGAAGCAGACATTGCTACTTTGTAGATTGGGCTATTAACACACCCAGTGGCCTTTTGTTCTGAAGCCACATGTCGCCAAATAACATGTTATTTAATTGTTATAAAACTGCAAGGCGTCCTGATAAGACTCGAACCCCCGGATGCAATCAAAGAGACGCCGACATTTCAGAAATTCACCGGCGATTGCCCTAGTAATTATACGATAAAACTCTGTTGTTTGAATAGGTTGATGTATTGATAATAATTGAATATGCATTAAAATAAAACCAAACACCAGCCAAACTGATTAATGGAATCATTGAATGAGAACATGTGTACTAATAAAGTTACAACAAACAGCATAAGTATCTAGTGCATTTCAAAAAGAAACAGAATACCCTTTATTACTGTAATCACATGCATCTGTTTTTACTAATGGAAGTATATTTTCTGATTGTTAATTTTGGTGTTCCTGGCCAAAAAGTCATCAAAGTTACATTGACCTCTTCGGGCTATTGAACATGTCTTCGGGCTTTTCAAAATTCCATCTGATTAGCCCGAAGTGCTATTGGGCTAAAATATTTAGCGTGAAGACTGTGTATATGATTGTTTTGTTAAATAAAATGAAGAAAATGTTGTCAATTTATAGAAACAACTTTGAGAAGGCTTATTGAAGCCAAATTAATAAGAAAAGACCAAATATTTTTATTTTAATAAATAAAAATGGTTAAAATTATTCATACACAATTTGCAATTATGCATAATTTTGTTCGACTGAAACTTATTGAAGTTCTTATGAACCTTCATGAATATAACTACATGTACTAGTCAAATATCAACTTCAATGGAACAATGGTGTTATCTTTTCAGTGATACATTGTATGCTGATTACCTGTGCAGGAGGAAAATGTAACCAGACAGATTATGGACTCCAATTCAACCCGTAAAAAAAGCTAGGAACTTGCAGTCACTGAGTGTTCTTGTTTACAGTCATGTGTTCAATGCTGCAACAACATAAATATTATAGCTGGCTCTGGACTCAACCTTATGCATCTTAAAATGATCTTTGAACGCGATGGTCTCAAGAACATTTTTATAATGAATAACTCTGACGGTCAGCCAAGGGTCTCCAATGACAAGCGTCTTTTGGAGACACTTATTCCAACCTGTTGAAGTTCTTCAAAGAACTACCATGACAATCATGTATTTGTTTTGTTTGTCATAATAAGTTTAATGTTTAATACTTATTATACTTCCGCTTCCGTTAAAGATGGCTGTGTTTGTTTTCCTCTGGAGATTTAAATAAATAAAATTAGTGCTCGCGGACATATGAACATTTAAAACATGATATACATCAACAACATCAACAACAAGTGTGAACAATTGTAACAAAGGATATTAAGGAAGCAAAACGATCACGGTAATTTTCGTTTTATAAGGAAAACAAAGTGTATTATATCGAAAAATTTAGGCGAGAAATCATAAATAAATATACAAAGGATTGTGAAAAAATTTATAAAAATCGTGCACCACTTGAAAACCGGATAAAATCGAGTTAAGAACATAAGATCAAGCAAGAAATCCGTGCTCCTCGGGTAACCTACGAAAACAGGGTAAACTCGACTTAAGAACTTCAGATCAAACAAGAAATCCGTGCTCCTCGGGTAACCTTTATTGATAAACACTAATGTAGATATTTACGTTAACCCATGACAAAAAAGGACAATCCAAACAGGATCAGGATCAGCCGAAGAAGGGACAAAACAAGGGTGGTAAAAAGCGAACGAAACAAGAGGCCTCTCCAAACTCCGAGAGTGATCAACCTGAAAAGTGGCAGGTTATGGCTGAAAGCTCACCAACAGCAGCTGAAATGCAACCGTGTACAGTAGCGGCAGCACCATATGCAGTACCACCGGTTACACAGTCATACAACGGTCAGTACTATGCACCTCATCTACAGTTTACGACACCACACCGCCAACCTATTCCCACAAACGTCTCAAACCAGGTCCGTACTGAGAACCAATACTACTTGCCTTCACCACCACCACCACCAACGACACCACCACCATGGGCAGCGGAAATAATGCAAGATATAAAAAGCATCAAGCTATCTGTTTCAAAATTAGACAAACTCGAGAAGCTTGTTGACAAAATAAATGCGCGCGTTGAAAAATTAGAAAATGATTCTAAAGCAAAAGACGTGAAAATGTCCGACGTCGAAAACGCAGTGCAATTCGCCAGTAGCGAAATTGAAGACACCAAAAATAAAATAAAGGAAACCAGTTCTGAAATTAAAGTGATCACTAATCAGTACTCAGACATCAAAACCGCTTTATCAGACATTAAAACCAAAACGGACGAATTAGAGGCAAAAACGAACGATTTAGAAAGCAGAAGCATGCGCGAAAACCTGTTATTTTATGGCCTCAGTGAATCAGAACAGGAAAATTGCCAACAAAAAGTCATACAAGTTATATCAGAGCGTCTGCAGTTAACAGACGATATCGTTCTGGATCGTGCACACAGACTCGGAAAACCTACACATGGAAAATCGAGACCCATCGTTGCCAAGTTTCACTACTATTCACAACGAGAACTGGTCAGAACAACGGCAACATCGAAATACGACGTCCTAAGGAATGCAGGCCTTGGCATAGGCATTCAGCAAACCAAGGCAGTCCTAAACAAGCGGCGGCAACTGAACGACGTATTCAATCGGGAAAAATCAGCCGGGAAGCAAGTCAAGTGGGCTGGCTCCCGACTTATGGTATGCAACAACAGCAGCGACCAATTCCGTGAAGTTACATGCTAGGACCAAAAGGAGGAACTAAGAACTCTCGTTTGGAACGTGAATGGACTAGTAAGAAAAATTAATGATGAAGATTTTTTAAACTTTATTGCAGAACATGACTTGATTTTACTCTCTGAAACATGGACACACTCAAAACTGAATGTTAACCTAGAAATAAATGAATACATCTCTTTCCATCTTTTCGGAAACAAAAGTCACGGAACAAAGAAAGGTCGTTATAGCGGCGGCCTTAGCGTTTATTTTCATAAAAAAACTAAATAATAAAATATCAGTTATTGAACACAAAAAAATGGAATAATATGGATAAAGATAAGCAGTGAAATATTAACTACCGACCAAGATGTATTCATTTGTTTATGTTATATTCCACCAGTTACCTCAAAAGTGTTAAAAGGCCATGACTTCGATTTTTTCGAGGAAATCGAAAAAGGTATAGAACATTATGGGCCACTTGGGGCCACATGTATTGTTGGTGATTTCAATGCTAGGACTGGAATATTTTATCAGATATTATTAGCAATGATATATACTTAAATGTGACGGGAGACCACGTGCAGGATAACAAAAATGTTGACAATCTAAACGTTCGCCTTAACGCTGATCGCATTATAGATAACTACGGACAAAAATTGATTTCACTATGCAAATCTACAGGTCACATTATAGCGAACGGACGATTTAAAAACGATAAAACGGGACAATATACTTTCTTATCAACACGAGGTCTCAGCGTATCAGACTACTTACTTATTAATATAGAACATACTCATATTCTCAATGACTTTAAAGTTCTAAATTGGAATAACTTTTCAGATCATGCTGCATTGTATTTGTCATTAAAATTAAAAAATCACATATTAGATAATGTTCAAGATAATAATGCGAAAAATGTAACGGAAACGAAATTAATATTTAACCAAGATTTAATTCACGTCTATCGAGAATCATTAAATGCAAATTTACATAAACTTCGTGATTTAAATAGCATGGGTACGGTCGATCAGGTAAATCTGCTCACGAACTTCATGCATGAGCAAGCAACGCGAGTTTTTAGTAAATCGTTTAAAGGGGGTAATCTGAATTTACATAATCGCAGTACACAGCAAAAACCACCGTGGTTTAACAAAGAGTGTCATGAATCGAAACGCGAATTCAATAATGCACGAAATGTATTCAACCGTTGTAAATCAGACGAAAACATAATTCATTTTTCACAACGGAGAACTATGTATAATACAATTAGAAATAGAGCCAAATATCATTATAAAATCAACCAAGGCAAAAAACTCGAAAATATTGCTAAATCCCAGCCTAGAAAATTTTGGAAGACAGTTAAACAAAGCTACACAAATAAAAAGAAAAAGAAAAACAACCTACAGATAACGGACCTATTTGAACATTTCAATAATCTATTAGGGGAAACGCAACCCACAAATGAAAATTTTAATAACGAAAATGCAGAAAATACATCAATTAACGATGCAGATTTAGACTGCGAAATAACCTTAAATGAAATACATCAAGCAGTGTTTAAACAACAAAACAACAAAGCGTGTGGACCAGATGAAATATCAGCAGAACTTATAAAAAACGCATTTGATATCATATCTCCGTACCTCTACACACTTTATAACAAATTGTTCAACAACGCCGAGTATCCAGAAAGCTGGGGACTAGGTTACATTGTACCTATATTTAAAGGGGGTGACCCGAATTCAGCTAAAAACTATAGAGGTATAACATTAAACAACATTCTTGCCAAGATATATTCGCAAATTATTTTCAACCGACTTACAAAATGGACAGAAAAAAACGAAACTACAGTCCACTCTCGTTATCTCGAAGTCGGCGGGAACAAGAAAAAATATCGAGATAACGAGAGTTCGAGATATCCGATTCGGCGTTTTCAAAGAAAAAATGAGACGAAAATTTACCTTGTTTTTAGCATCTAAATACCTGCTTAGTGGTCTAACTAAAGCCGTCACCGTGTGGCATAATACTCTCTACTTGATATATACGCGTTTTTACGAGGTAAGATTAATTTTGCTATTTAATTGCTTAAAATGAAGTTTTAAGTATTACAAAATTACACATGCGGTTATAATTTTTCTGAACTGTCCAGTAAACATCCGGTAATGTTGCTATTTAAAGTAATGATGCAATTGACGTCCAATCAAGACGAGGGTTTTCCATCTGAACATGCGTAAATCACGTTCCGGAATACTGAACTGTACATGTACATTTTGTAGTTTGGAATATTCTTTCAAGTTAGCCATGATGATGAGTTTTGGGGTTCAATGATAGAACAACATTCTGTAAATTTGCAACGGTTTATATACGCAAAAATATAACTCAATGCATTTTGGAATGTTGTTTGTAAAAACAAATAGTCTTTCGGCAGACTGTGTATTTATTGCAGTTAATATTGATGGTAAAAAGTGACAGTTAAAGTGACAGGCCTTACTCAAGTGTTAATCGCTAACGACATTATACACGTGTGATCAGTGATGCAATAAACGGATCAATTTCCTACCGCACAGTATCGGGAGCAGCCGGGCGAAGCGGGACGGTGAAGTATCAAAGACAATTTTTATCACCTTTTGCCGACTCTGAGACAGTTATTCGCACTTCGAGATAAACCACAGTAAATACATGTAAAATCGGGACTGGGGACACAATTTTATATCGACATATCGAATTATTCGACATAACGAAAATCGAGATAAGCGATGTTTATTTATATAGACAAAAATGGGAAAAAAATGGGACATTGAGCTTACTTCGACATATCGAGAATATCGAGATATCCGATGTCGAGATAACGAGAGTGGACTGTATAATTAAAAATCAGTTTGGTTACCAAAAAGGAAAAAGCACTACTGACTGCATTTTCCTATTACAAGCTATAATAGCAAAAGTCATTCATAGTGGACATAAATTATATAGTGCCTTTATCGATTATGAAAAATGCTACGATAAAATCAATCTTCCATTCTTATGGCAAAAACTCACTTCACAAAATATAAGCACGAAAATAATTAATGCTTTTAAAGCGATGTATTCCAACGTCAGATCTGTAGTGAAAAACAATAATGAACTATCGGATATCCTATACTCACACCAAGGAGTAAAACAAGGCGACTGCGGCTCATCGCTACTGTTTATGATGTTCGTGAACGATATATTAAACAATATCAATTCGAATATCGACAATGTATTTTCCATCAATGAAATAAAGTTATTTCTAATACTCTATGCAGACGATCAAGTTTTATTTGCGACTTCACCCGCCGCGTTACAATCTATGCTAAAGGACATTGAGATATACTGCAATACATGGAAATTAAAGATAAACACCTTAAAAACAAAAATCATGATATTTGAAAGAAGCACCAGATATACGAATATAGATTTCTTCTTAAACAACGAAAAGCTCGAAATTGTCAATTCCTTTAAATACTTAGGGGTCAATTTCTTTAAAAACGGAAACTGGAACAGAACTCAAAAGAACATCTCAGAACACGCATCAAAAGCTATGCATAAATTATTTTCCGTGTTCAATCAATATGAAATTAAATTAAAAGAGAAACAAAAATTATTTGATGTATTAATATCCCCAATTCTCAATTATTCTGCTTAAGTTTGGGGTAATCATATGGCAAAAGACATAGAACTAATACATTCAAATTTTTTTTCGCAAATTATTGTGTGCAAAAACATCAACCAATCTTGTAGGATTATACGGAGAACTAGGTAGGATCCCGATGCATGAACACAGAAAAATTATTATGTTCCGATATTGGATAAAAATCTTAAATTTAAATGAAAATAGTATTCTAAAACAAGTTTATCTCCTATTGAAAAACGACGCCGACAACGGAATTAATTATAACAAAAACAATTGGGCGTCACAAATAGAAGAAATGTTAGAACAATTAGGGTTAACAAATTTATGGATTAATCAAGAACGTATTACTATATCATTAGAGAGCATAAAAATTAGAATATTAGATCAATTTAAACAAAAATGGTTAAGTAACATTAATCAATCTGGCAGACTTAGCACATATTGTATGTTTAAAACCAAATTTGAATTTGAACCGTATTTGCACATTATCAAACAAAATAAATATAGAATAGCACTAAGTAAATTCAGACTATCATCGCATAATCTAGAAATTGAACAAGGACGTTACTATAATATAGAGAGAGCAGAACGAAAATGCAAAATATGTTGTACAAATTTAATAGAAAACGAATATCACTTCATGTTAACATGCCCACTATACTCACATCTAAGAAGAAAATACTTCAAATCATAATACTGTAGATGGCGAACATTAACCAAATTTAAATCGCTCATGTCAACTACAAATAAATGTGAACTACTTCAAATTGCAAAATATATTTACGATGCAAGTAGACTAAGAGAAGAACTCGTAAGCATGTAACTTTCTGACAAAAAAAATAATTATCATTGCTTCAAACGTCAATGAAAATTGAATTACTAATTGACATAACTAATTGTCTGTATATATGTACTTTATTCAACTTTTCGCATCGATAACATACATCATTTTATTTGTTGAGAGTGTATGTGAAATACTAGTTTTACTATGTTAATGTATATATATATGTACATTAGTCAACATTTTTCATCGATAACATGTACCATTTATACTATGCTGTATATGTGAAATATTGGTACCATTAATACTACATTGTATATGTGAAATATTGGTTTTACTATGTCGATAGTAAAAATAGTTTTCTCATTATGCCAAAAGCATGCGCTATTGTAATATTTATATATTCTAAATAGTTTTCTCAATATACCAAAAAGCGATTTCGGTATATTATGTTTATGTTAACAAATAAATATTTAATGACCATCAAGCACTAACATTGCATTCACGATCTTTGACCTGTAATACTAATATCTTTCTTCCTCTGTATTCAACTAACAATCACAGCAATATTTACCTGAAGAATAACCATTTGCTTTATCTAATTGTAGGCTAGAAGCTTATTTGTAGCTTAATTGCCGAAATAAATATTGTTGTTGTTGTTGTTGTTGTTGTTTAATATCACTAGTATCACTAGTCATTGATAAATTGATAAATCTATTTTCCTTTAAACGTGTTTGATTGAATGATAAAATGTGCCTTGTTACTTAATTATTAATGTTCTTATTTCCCTGTAACATTTTCAAGTCTTATTTATAGAAGAACGCATTTCACGGGCAATTTCAAACTTGGTTAGCAAATCTTACTGCACTGAGTAGGTTCCATCTCACACATGATATATGAGATGTATGTATGTTTATATGTTTATGATTTTATTATAGGCTTTTCCTCTTCCTTTTTTTAAATCTATTTATAATAATTTTTGAACATTTAGCTCATCTTTATGCTCACATATAAAAATCTCAAATTCAGTATGGCGTTTCTGGAAAAGGGGGTTAACCTTGATTGTAAAGCGGGAACTTTTCGTTTTCACTTGTGACCCCCATTTTTAGCTCGACTATTATATATGAAATATATCTAGTGGAGCTATCCTACTCACCCCGGCGTCGGCGTTAGCGTGAGCGAGCAAATGTTAAAGTTTGCGTACCACCCAAAATATTTCCTATGTGCCTTGACATATTGCTTAAATATTTTACATACTTCTTTACCAACATGACCCAAACATATAAACAAAAGCAGACAACTGTATCAAGCATTTTGTAAGAATTATGGCCCTTTTTTATCTTAGTAACTGAATATTTTCTTAAATTTTGTGTTTAGATCCACATGACTTCTAAAGTATCAAAGCTTTTGCTTTCAAACTTCAAATATTTTCTTACTACCATGAGGGTACTGTACCTGGCAAGTTAAATTTGACCTTGACCTTTGAATGACCTTGACTCTCAAGGTCACAATATTAAATTTTAGTTCAATTGCCATAACTTCTTTATGTATGATAAGATTTTATTCATAATTTGACAATACAACACTTACCCCAACCCAGAATCCCTGCACCCCCGCCCCCTCCCCCCTCAAACTTGAAAAAATATCTTATTAGTTTGTTTATGTCTTTACAAATGTTCAATAGATTGTTGAAAATATACCTGAACTATTACCTCGAGCTTATTGAATAATTTGAACAATTTCCCCATGATGGCTTATGTTATACTGTCAAGCACTCGAATAGTCGAGCGCGCTGTCCTCTGACATCTCGAGTTTTCTTTACTTTTCATTCAAGCATACATTGTAGATGATTTCTATGTTCGAAGATTTTAATTTCCTTTTGCCATGTTTTTTTTGACAATTTATTTAAAAAAAGACTCGTGACTAGAGAATGCAATTTTTCTCGTTTTCGAAGGATGATGACATCACTTGTTTGTTAATTTTTATGCCCCTCTTCGAAGAAGAGGGGGTATATTGTTTTGCACATGTCGGTCGGTCCGTCGGTCCGTCCGTCGGTCGGTCGGTCCGTCCAACAGATGGTTTCCGGATGATAACTCATGAACGCCTAGGCCTAGGATCATGAAACTTCATAGGTACATTGATCATGACTGGCAGATGACCCGTATTGATTTTCAGGTCACTAGGTCAAAGGTCAAGGTCACAGTGACTCGAAATAGTAAAATGGTTGCCGGATGATAACTCAAGAATGCTTACGCCTAGGATCATGAAACTTCATAGGTATATTGATCATGACTGGCAGATGATTCCTATTAATTTCCTATAACTGTACTCATGTAATGTTTATGTTGAAAGCATGTGTTTTTATTCGATTAAAAGCAAAAAACATTCCATACCGACTTGTTTTGATTAATCCCAAAGTGAGCGTGGTGCTTTATACATGTACGTACGTGACATTTGTCATATAGGCGAGTTAGTCGTGTTCGAGTTCTCTATAAATAGCTCTGAATTAATTAAACCTCAAAGACAATTTTGACGAATAACGACACAAATACGATTGTTGTGGACACACGATTTATTATTCAAGACATAACACATTTCACAAAACACACACACACACACACACACACACACACACACACACACACACACACACACACACACACACACACACACACACACACACACACACACACACACACACACACACACACACACACACACACACACACACACACACACACACACACACACACACACACACACACACACACACACACACACACACACACACACACACACACACACACACACACACACACACACACACACACACACACACACACACACACACACACACACACACACACACACACACACACACACACACACACACACACACACACACACACACACACACACACACACAAGAACAGCGTCATAATTATTGTCCATTTATGCGTTAAAAACATGGCTATAGGATCTTTTACACTACCCGAGAAGATCACAAGAAAGTGATCGTCGCAACGGCATGCATTAATTTTGTAATTAAATTGTTTTATCATAAGCTTCATAAAACGATCGAGTCAATCACTTTTTGGTGTTACCGCACGTCTATTATAAACATTCACAGTTTGTTTACATTATTTAATACGACTTCTTTAGCGCGGTAACGACTTGACACCTTTATGGTATGTTTAATCCGATCATCGATAATTGCGCAAGCACAATGTGTGACACCGCACGCGCTTTGCTGATCAGATTGTAATTTTCACGCCTCGGGCATCTTGAGAATTTGGACCGTCCGGTGTACTCAATGTATTTTACGTTGAAAATGACCAAATTCACGGAGATATCCGTTCGGTTTTCGGTTTTGAGAGAGTTCGGTTTATTCAACATTTTTTAACAAAGAAATAGAAGGAGAAAATACGGGACTGGCCCGACCGTTCGGAATCGGGAGAGTTCCGGTATTCAGAGAGTCCGGTATTGGCAGAGTCTACTGTATTATGCATTTATATATTAATACATACTAAAGAAGTGTTGTTTGTTCAACATTCGGATGAATAAGAGTGAATTTTGTAAATAAATGGTTCACAAAAAATGGAGGAAAACAAATTTGGGGGGTTCAAAACTGAAAATGTGAAAAAAATAATATTGTACGGTGAATTGTATTTAAACTTTAATGATCAATGCAGAATACCACAATACTTAGAAATATGCGAAGAAAGAAGATAAAATCAACATGTCAACACCCTCAATCTGCGCAGAAAGCGTTAACTTTTTCATACAATTTTCTTTTCTTTCATTTTAATGAATGCCGTTAGAGTCCCGGTATAGCTACGGTACATAAGAAAACCGGTGCTCTGCCGGAATGCCATCGGCATTCACCGGGGCTCCGCCGGGGCATAACCGGCGACAACCGGGGTGAAACCGGGGCGTTGCCGTAGCTCTGCCGGGGTCTGATGCCGGTATAGACACGGTGAGTGCCGGCGGTGTTACGGTATACCGGGGCTCTGCCGGGACGCTGCCGGCTTTCACCGGGGCACTATCGGCGACAACCGGGGCTATGTCGGGACGCTGCCGGCTTTCACCGGGGCACTACCGGCGACAACCGGGGCTTGACCTGGATAAACCGTAGCCAGTCCGGGTTGACCGGGACTCTGCCGGGCTGTTGACCGGCTTCAACCGGGGCGGAACCGGGAAATAGTGTGACTGAGTTAAAAAATGTCTACGCTACGAATCATTCCGGTCCTCGCCGGTCGACCGGCGTTAGCAAGCCGGGATGGACCGGGGCTCTACCGGCAAAAGTGAGACTTGGGCTTAAGTGGATTTTCTTTTGTATACACATTACAAAGGAAGTATGAGTGTTTTCCTGATCTGTTAATTATGTAATTGAAAACTATTTTAGGCTATTGAAAGGTATTTATTTGACGCCAACAATAACAGTTTTTTTGCGGCCATGTTTGTGTTGTATATCTTCACCGCCTATGTAGACGAACCTCTACCAGATCTGTAGAGTTGAACAAAAGGTTATCGTTCCCACAACCAGTATCGTGTTGTCCTCCACCGTCTATGTACACTGTAGTATATACACAACTATTGTCTTTTCTTGCAGTCTCTGAGCTTCTGCAGTCAACCGCTAGGGTCAATCCGTATAAATTCGGACAGAGGGAGAAATTCGGACAAAACATCCTAAATGCATTTTACGTCACACTAAACCTAGCCCCAGGCCTTCAGCGCCTACAGCGCTTTGATTTGACCAAGTCAACAAAATCTTACTCATTCTGATGGATTCCTTCTTGTTCATGTCGTACCATGACATTGCGTCTTGTTCAAAATTATCAATTTGATAAAATTCGTCGATAGTTCGGACTGTATCTTTATAGTCTGATCGATCGAAATATTTGAAGTGGTTCGGATTGAGTTGATATAACATGAACGCAGGCATATTAGATTATGAAAATCGGCTTCCTAGAGACTGGATCAGTGAGTCCATGCACGGAATATAAATCGTGCCTCGATAGTATTCTTCACTGGTTCCACCAACATTTGCTCGGTGTACTTGACGGCCACATTGCCGTGGTATCGCCATTGTAACATCCATATCTTCCGCTGTTTTTAATGCAGGACCGAATATATACTCCGCGAAAATCGAATCCGCATTTTCTAGATGATCGGTGAACATCGATGTCAGATTATCGACGCGTTTTTTGACACCTATCATGTCTAATTGAACAGACTGAAGCGCTTGCCTGATGGGCTCTAAAATGGCCGAATATTTGGCTATATTGTGGAGCGTTATCACAAATGTCGCCGTTCCACTTGCCGTCCACATCTGAAGTGCGGTCTGTCGTCCTTTCGTATTCTGTTCGTTTTGCGCTAAATATTCTAACTGACAGCGTATTTCGATGAAAAGGTTAGCGAAGATTCGTATGCTTTTTTACTTTGCAGTCCACCTTGTTTCGCTTTACAATGGTGTGTTCGGAACTAGCCGTCTTCTCTTAGGGCTCTGTCTGAAATACTTAATGATTGCTTTCACAGTTCCTATGATATTGCGTACGTCAGAAACTGTATTTTGATTTTATATGAGAAAAGTCACTATAATCAAAGGAGAGAAAAATAAGTATAACCCACTCCAATACAGTCAATTTATCAATTCCAAATCCTTACTCGTAACCTTCCAGATATACTTCATCAGCACCATGGCCTTATTCTCAAATTTTTCTACGCCTCCCGCGGCAAAGGGGGAGAAACCCCTCTTGACCCTCCTAGGATCATTCTTGCGGACGCCCATGGATAACACGTAGTTTTGCAATTGTACAAAGGGTTAACAGGGTCAAATACATCAACCTCAAAGCAAAATAAATATAAATATGTCTACTTGATAAATTGTTATTAAAATATTACATAAATAAAAAAAATGTAAATGGTTGTTGATCCACACATTTAATTGTCGGTCCCTTTGCTTTGCTTACTGAGAAAAGCATTTTTAAAGTTACTGCTTGGAATTGTTTACGAAATAAAAGGTTTCAAAATAAGCCAAAGTTTAAAGCACGTCTACAATAAAGATAATGTATTTGCATATGCATGTAAAAAATAAGTAGCGATCAAGGGCAATAACTTATTGCGTTCGTTCTGTCAACGAGTACGAAGTACATCCCTTGTATTGTTAAATGGACGTTTGAATATTTAATTATTTTTACACTACAACATTGTATATAAGCCGCGCTCTGGGAAAAACTGGTTGAATGCATGAGCTTAAAGTGTCGTCACTGATGGTTGAATACATGTGCTTAAAGTGTCGTCGCAGCTGGTTGAATGCATGTGCTAAAAGTGTCGTCCAAGACGGTTGAATGCATGTGCTTAAAGTGTCGTCCCAGATGGTTGAATACATGTGATTAAAGTGTCGTCCCAGCTGGTTGAATGCATGTGCTTAAAGTGTCGTTCCAGCTGGTTGAATGCATGTACTTAAAGTGTCGTCCCAGCTGGTTGAATGCATTTGCTTAAAGTGTCGTTCCAGCTGGTTGAATTCATGTGCTTAAAGTGTCGTCCCAGATGGTTAATTACATGTGCTAAAAATGTCGTTCAAGATGGTTGAATGCATGTGCTTAAAGTGTCGTCCAAGATTGTTGAATACATGTGCTTAAAGTGTCGTCCCAGCTGGTTGAATGCATGTGCTTAAAGTGTCGTCCCAGCTGGTTAAATGCATGTGCTTAAAGTGTCGTCCCAGATGGTTGAATAGATGTGATTAAAGTGTCGTCCCAGATGGTTGAATGCATGTGCTAAAATTGTCGTCCCAGATCGCTGAATGCATGTGCTTAAAGTGTCGTCCCAGCTGGTTGAATGCATGTGCTTAAAGTGTCGTCCCAGATGGTTGAATACATGTGCTTAAAGTGTCGTCCCAGATGGTTGAATGCATGTGCTTAAAGTGGCGTCCCAGCTGGTTGAATGCATGTGCTTAAAGTGTCGTCCCAGATGGTTGAATGCATGTGCTTAAAGAGTGGTCCCAGCTGGTTGAATGCATGTGCTTAAAGTGTCGTCCCAGCTGGTAAAATACATGTGCTTAAAGTGTCGTCCCAGATGGTTGAATGCATGTGCTTTAAGTGTCGTCCCAGCTGGTTGAATGCATGTGCTTAAAATGTCGTCCCAGATGGTTGAATGTGTGTGCTTTAAACGTCGTCCCAGATGGTTGAATGTGTGTGCTTTAAACGTCGTCCCAGATGGTTGAATGCATGTGCTTAAAGTGTCGTCCCAGATGGTTGAATGCATATACTTAAAGTGTCGTCCCAGATGGTTGAATGCATGTGCTTAAAGTGTCTTTTCAGATGGTTGAATGCATGTACTTAAAGTGTCGTCCCAGATGGTTGAATGCATGTGCTTAAAGTGTCTTTTCAGATGGTTGAATGCATGTACTTAAAGTGTCGTCCCAGCTGAGCATATGAAGTCCGAAAGGGCTAATCAGAGACGTAACGTTCCGACTGGATTTTGTAAAGAATCGACTTCGTTTAAACGATAAATTCCATAAGGACGGGAAGTGTCGTCTCAGTTTAGCCTATGCGGACTGAACAACCTATGGTTAGGGAAGAAACTTTACGCACGTGCATAAAGCCCGGTTTCCCGATAGCCTGGCTCATATATTTGTATTATCGTATTCCCACGTTATTAACAAGTAAAGTATCATCCCATCTTAATTATATTCGTTCATTTTTGTATCCGCCATATTATCATCGCCGTTGTCATCGTCATTTATACCGTGTTTTGTATTGCAATCGCATACGTACTGGTGTCACCATTTTGCAGACAAATATATCTTATGAAGACTCTAACCATAGCGCATGTAGGACAAAAGGCATTGTGTATGTTTCCTATTTAGATAAATTATCTACAGGAAAGTAATACATCTTATCTGGTGTTATGATTTTTTGCGACAACGTGTATGGAAAATATGACATTCTATTTACTTTATTCGAATCGCTACAATTTCTAGCGAGATGAGATTTACGAACAACTGGTCTTGTCTTTAGTATGTGCCCGAAAGTGTGCCACGCGTGCATTATCCCAGCTGTATGAATGGGGGTCCACACAATTTTCTGCTACCAGATAACAATTTATAGTACAGACGCTGCGATTTTCTGTTGCAAATTTATTTTGACCACTTTTTCAGCAAACTTCTTTTAACAAAGTCAGTTTCATTTTTCGTAAATACTACGTGTCATTCAACCATGTACTGGCGATAGGACTGCCATTCTGAAATAACTTGATCGGAAGTACAGGGCTCGAAAACAGTACACATGTTGACTAGGTAGTTAATTTATTAACTGCAACATATGACTGGATTGGCGTCTGAGTATAATGAATGGTGCAAAGTCTAGATTGGCGTCTAAGCTGATTGAATGGCGCAAACTCTAGATTGGCGTCTAAGGAGAGTGAAGGTGCAAATTCTAATGTTTTGTGTAAGTAGAGGAGTGAATGGTGAAAAGTCTAGATTGACGTCAAGTTAGATTGAATGGTGCAACGTCTTGATTTGCGTCTAAGTAGAGTGAATGGTGCAAAGTCTTGATTGGCGTCTAAGTAGAGTGAATGGTGCAAAGTCTAGATTGACGTCTAAGTAGAGTGAATGGTGCAAAGTCTAGATTGGCGTCTAAGTAGAGTAAATGGTGCAAAGTCTAGATTGGCGTCTAAGTAGAGTAAACGGTGCAAAGTCTAGATTGGCGTCTAAGTAGAGTAAATGGTGCAAAGTCTAGATTGGCGTCTAAGTAGAGTAAACGGTGCAAAGTCTAGATTGGCGTCTAAGTAGAGTAAACGGTGCAAAGTCTTGATTTGCATGTAACTAGAGTGAATGTTGCAAAGTCTAGATTGGCGTGTAACTAGAGTGAATGGAGCAAAGTCTAGATTGGCGTCAAGTTAGATTGAATGGTGCAAAGTCTAGATTGGCGTCAAGTAAGATTGAATGGTGCAATGTCTAGATTGGCGTGTAACTAGAGTGAATGGAACAAAGTCTAGATTGGCGTCTAAGTAGAGTGATTGGTGCAAAGTCTAGATTGGCGTCAAGTTAGATTGAGTGGTGCAAAGTCTAGATTGTCGTGAAACTATAGTGAATGGTGCAAAGTCTAGATTGGCGTCTAAATAGAGTGAAAAGTGAAACAAAAATCGGCATTTCTGGATTGGCGACTACGTAGCGTAAATGGTGCAGTGTCTGAATTTGCGTCCACAGAACGTGGATTATGCAGCGTTTGGATTGGCGTCTACGTGACGTGAATAGTTCAGCGTCTTGATTTGAGTCTACTTTGCGGGAAGGTGGAGTCTATTTATAGGCGGTACGGTGCATTAATGGATTGGCGTTATCGTTGCGTGAATGGTGCAGAGTCTGGATCGGCGTCTAATTAACGTAAAGCGTGCAGTGTCTGGATTTCCGTCTAAGTAGCGTAAATGGAGCAGTGTCTGGATTGTCGTCTAAGTAGCGAAAACAGTGCAATGTCTCGATTGGCGTTAACGTTGCGTGAATGGTGCAGCGTCTGGATAGGCGTTTACGTTGCGTGAATTGTGCAGTGCCTGGAATGACGTCTACGTAGCGTAAATGGTGCAACGTTTCGATTGGCGCTAACCTAGCCTAAATGGTGCACAATACTAATCGGCGTCTACGTAGTGTGAATCGTGCAGCGTCTGGGGTACGTCAACGTAGCGTTTATCTTTATGCGACTGGATTGGCGTCTCAGAAGAATGAAGGATGCAAAGTCTCGGTAACGTGGCTGGTGTATTTTCTGGATATGCGACTGGTGCAATGTCTAGAAAGGCGACCTGGTAAATTGTCTGGATAAGCGGATGATCCTGTGTCTAGATAGGCGCCTGACGAAGTGGGTCTGCATTTGCAACTTTGTAGTGTGAAGTAAATAGGAGCATACACTTCTTATCACCTTTTGGATTTAAACGTCAACTCATTCGTTTTGCTAAAAGTGTGATGAGACAGTGAAATAAAAAGAAATTGTAATACTTATGTATTGGCATTTCCTCGACAAGGGGCAATATTGGCGATTAATATGTGATCAGCTATCTAATATATGGAGAATAATAGGTTAGTGTTGATTATAGATCAGGTTATCATGCGAGGCTTAGCAAACAAAAAGCACGAGCCTTGCCGAGTGCTTTTTCGTTTTCGTACCGAGCATGATAAACCTGATCTATAATCAACACTAACCTATTATTCTATTTATCCCACTTTTTATTCAGCAAACCTTTTTATTTAAACAAAATTAGTTTAACTGGATAATTTCGCATTTTCATGAGTGTTTGTCGTACTTTGAAAATGACTGTAAGGTAACCAAGGTCAGTGTATTACTCCGCGTTCCAAAAATAACCGCTGATCAAATACGTATTTGTTTAAATTCAGACTATCGTTCTGTGACAAAGAGTCGTGCGTTATTAATTACAATTTTATTCATATTGAATTGCAAATCTAAAAGTTTTATAACATCAATATAACATTTAGTTGTTATATACAAGGAACTACATTTGTTAACAACGTAGCCTAACAACGTAGCACGTGCCGTTGATTATAGATGAAATTTAATAAACGGGGCTTTAATCAACCGAATTCGCTGTAAAAGTGGGATAAAGTAGCTTTTTGTATTTTCTCCACAAAATGTTGCAAACGCCATTTATCTCCTGAAATTGCTAAAGCTTTACAGTAGTTCAAGAAGTGAGGTAATGTCCTTATAAATATTCAAAGACAGAGACTTTTTATTTACCTTAAATGGTGACAACTGCCTTTTATCACGGAGCGTATATTGACAGGAGTTGAAACGAGTATTTGACTCTTACTGTAGTCAATTCAAATTTATGCAAAAACTAATCATCCGATTTTATTGGTTTATACGTTATCTTGTTGCTTATTAATTCCTCTTTCAAAAAAATATAACTTTTAGTATATTTCCGTTGTTATTAGTGGATGTATAGCGAGTTAAACACGAGAAATACACATTGTATGTTTAACCCACGCGCGTTTAACCTTGTCGATACTTTGTTACGTAACCAGTAGCTATCGATTAGCATACATCGAAGCGCCTAGGTTATACATTTTGATGTACCCACTAAGGTCTTTTTTCTAATTTTACTTTTATTTCTCGGCCGATTTTGACAAATTATATATCATTAGAAAGCCTACATTTCGTAGTTTTCCGATATAAATATATATATGAAGTTTTACTTCTAATTTGGGCAGCCCGGCGAGTTATAACTTTAACTTTTGCAAATATCATACCGTTTTAGAATCTATATTTACGGTAAACATGGTCGTATTTTATACAGATTTGTAACGTTTATATTAGGAGTTCAGTTTTTAAAACTACATCTTGCTTAGGAGAATAGAACTCTGTATACAATAGAAAAAAAATGGGTTTAAAAATGAAAGTAAATAAGGAATGGCTTTGTACGAAAGTAGCTCGCGGTCATAACGCTCCGAACTGATGCTACGGTCTTTGCGATTATGCTTTTGTTTAGACACCGACCAATGAATTTCCGTTGCCAGGATTATTACATTTTTATCGAATATATTGTTCACGAAACATATCAATAAATCTTACTATTAATGAAGCTTAATAAATTAACGATTTCAGCTCTTGTTTATAACACTGAACGGGTGATAATTTTATATGAGATCTCGTATATAGCGGACCCTCTTGATATTTTCGGCTTTGCACACATTTTCAAATAAAATGGGTGTGAAAAACATTCGTTTGTAGTTTATTATCTAGGAGGTTATTATGTATAATTATATGAAAGGTGATGTACCTTAAATTATCAATTAATTAAACTTATTTAGAGATTCTTGAAAATCACGGTCGGTGTTACGCAGATCATTTCGTATTTTGACATCAGTGCATCATGTCCAACAATTCAAAATCGGATTTTTTTTACTGCAGGTATGTGTATTAACTTATACACATACCTGTTCACTGGGATGATGACGACTTAGATTTAGACGAATTGTTAGGTGATTACACATGTAGCAGTGATGATTCTGAGAATGTTAAACCGTGTAAAAAAGTAAAAGTGACAAAAGCAATCGAATCAGTGGGTGTCTACCAGTGTACAGAGTGCCCAAAAACTTACAAGACAATGTCTCGTTTTCGGGGTCATATGATTTCCAAGCACGGATACGAAAGAGTGAATGGTAAATATTTCATTTGTTTCATCATGCTTTTTTCATCGATTACATCTGAATCGGAGGGCATTATTGCTAGTGGTAAAGAGTAACAGATCTTGTTCAGTTTGACAAAAGGTAGATTGTTTTTACTCCATTACATGTTTGTTATAATCATTCTTGATTTTAGTTGTCTTTCACTTGGAATTAATACAAAAATAGAGAGGTACAGATCTTGTTCAGTTTGACAAAGGTAGATTGTTTTTACTCCATTACATGTTTGTTATAATCATGTCTTGATTTAATACACAAATAGAGAGGTCATTGTTTGAAGCTTTGACACCTTGATTAAGCCTCATCAGGAGTGTATGGCACGCTCCCAACCAGCTCTTCTTTATAACACAGACAGGGTATAATTTTATTACGAGACAGCGTATATAGCGGACCCTCTTGATATTTTTCAGCTTTGCATACTTCAAATAAATAATATGAATTTATTAAGCTTCATTAATAATGAGCTTTATTGATATGTTTCGTGAACAATATATTTCAATACATTCCATAAAAAATATTATAATCATAACAAAGGAAATTAAATGGCCGGTATGTAAACAAAAGCATAATTGCGAAGACCGTAGCATCAGTTCTCTGCGTTGGAACCGCGAGATACTTTCGTACAAAGTCATTCCTTACTTAATTTCATTTTTAAAACCATTTTTTTCTATCGTATACAGAATTCTATTCTCCTAAGCAAGATGTAATTTTTAAAACTGAACTCCAAATATAAACGCTACAAATCGGTATAAAGTACGAACATGTCAACCGTAAATCTAGACTCTAAAACGGTGTGATACTTGCAAAAGTTAAAGTTATAACTCGCCGGGCTGCCCAAATCAGAAGAAAAACATAATATATATTTATATATCTAAAAACTACGTAACGTAGGCTTTCTAATGATATATAATTTGTCAAAATCGGCCGAGAAATGAAAGTATTGACCTTTTCGACATTATTTTAAGGGAGACAACTCTGAGTGGATTTAGTGAGGTCGGGGGGGGGGGGGGTACTCGATAATCTACTGCAGTGCGTCTGCATACAGTTCTATGTTGAAGCAATTATAATTTCCCAATAATTGGCAGATATAACTGATATGGTATGATATTTTCTTGTAATTTTTTATTAGCTTAGTATCTTTGATATAATTGTCGTTCATGTTTATGCTTTATTTCGATTTTATTGTGTTTAAAATAGGTAAAAACGAAACATGCCAAAGCGGGTGGGGTATGGAAAAATATCTTATTTGTTAAGTTTGGGCAAATTAGAAGTTTGATGGCATTTGGTAAAATACTTTTCTTTAAAAAGAACAATTATTTTAAAACAGATAACTTTGCTGTATTTAAATGTTATTGAATGGTTTATTGTTATAACTTCTAGAAACTTTTTTTCAGGAATATCACACTTCACAGTGTCAACAGAAACTGGGATACTGTACTCACTGGGGGCTGACGAGGTCAAAGCGTAGTCCGTTTCGCTACGACGTCGGGTATATGTTTTACTACGAAAACATGGTGTAAATACACTACTTAATCAGGCGAGTTCCATATTTTCTGGTGTTTATGGATTAGAGAACGGAACATCCAGTAATGGTAGGTACTTATTTTCAATAACAAACTAATAACAAATGCGCGTAGTTGCAACCTTTAAGTTTATTTTGAGCTAAAATCGAAATATTTTGATTTGAAGCAATGCATAAGGTGGTTATTCTGTTAAAATAGCCCATTACGGTAACTTAAATTAAATTAAACTACATTTTACTTCGATTCAGTGTACATTACACATTTTAAAGTACAAAACAGGTTACGAACATATATTTTAATTATGCAAATTCTTTGTTTCGAAGGAAATTACAAGTCATTTTATGTAAAGGTTTCGCACAGAGTATGTATTGGTTGCGCAACGAAGTACAAATATAATGTATAGGTTGCTCAACGAAGTTTCTGTATCCATTTCTGGACATATCACATGCAGTTTTCAGTTACTGCAGACTGCCATTTCCCAGTGCAAAAGATGCCGTGCTTCACTGTGCGCATGAACATCCAAACGAAAAGGTTGAACCCGGTGAAAGCCTGCAGAGTCCCGGCAGAGCCCCGGTATACCGTCACTACGCCGGCACTCACCGGGGTTATACCGGCATCAGACCCCGGCAGAGCTGCGGCAACGCCCCGGTTTAACCGGGAAAGTATTCAAATGTTTAATACCTCCGGGATGAACCAGGAGTTACCGGGAAGGACCGGCAATAACCGGCTTGGCACTGGAAACAACCGGGACTGCATCGGGAACAACCGGAACGGTACCGTCAGAGCACCGGTTTACTTATGTAACGTAGCTATAAAGGGACTCTGCCGGCATTCACCAGGGCGTTGCCGTAGCTCTGCCGGGGTGGTTTTGGGCCCCGGTGGAGCTAAGGTGCCGTCCCGGTTGTTCCCGGTACAGTCCCGGTTGTTCCAGGTGCCACGCAGGTCGTTGCCGGTCCTACCCGGTGACTCCCGGTTCATCCCGGAGGTATTAAACATTTTAATACTTTCCCGGTGGAGCACCGGTTGTCCCCGGTCGTCCACGGTTTATCCCGGTGGAGCACCGGTTCATCCCGGTAGGGCCCCGGTTCATCCCGGTAGATGCCTGATCACGCACTGGGGCTCCGCCGGCATCATAGTGAGACTGGGCCTTAACCGCATTGTAACACGAAGTAAATTTACCGGCCGTCATGTACGCAGTTAACAATAACCTGTGACAGAAACCCACTGCCACAACTTTACAACAATATATTGATTATGCAATTGCGGATTTGTGCCATTGGGGTCCTACTTTCCACACCTTACGGCTGTTACAGGTGTGGATTTTACAGGTACAATCATGTATACGAACATGAAATTCGCCTCAAAATTAGTTGACGATTACCGATTTTCAAGAAAATCGCTTTGATATATACAATGTAAAAATCAAAATCCGTATGAGATAAATAATGATCGAAGTTGGAACATGGGATTTACTTTGACATAAGCAGAGTTTCGAGATACGCGAGTTGGGAATAACGAGAATCGAATGTCATTTGATAAAGAGTACCGTATGCTGAAAACCTATCGTCGGTCTCTATCAAAATGAACGTATAAGGGATTGTCAAAAGGTGAAGATGCGTCATTTTTATTGAGACCGACGACATTAGGTTCTCGACTCTCAACTGTCATCTTGTATATGGATTTTCAATTTTAATCGTTTCCTTTGGCCTAGTCGTGAAGGTAATTATATCATAATAATGTGCATTACCATGTCGACTGTGCGCTTCGGATCATGTTGTGCCGTTGTTACTACCTCTGTCTCAAAGGAAACATCCAGCCACTCCATGACTCTGTATTAATTTTTTTCTTCTTTATTTTGCCTTTGAGAGATAACCAATACGTCTTCTGTGAGAAACGCATGCACGCTAAAGCGTTGTCGTAGCGAGGCATATACGTATGCTGTCAGAGACATGATCATGCCTTATAATAATATGTAGCCTTTATTTCTGATAACTGGGTCACCCTACACATTTCTAAACACCCCAGTGGCTTAACAATACATAGATCAATATGGAAATTGTAAAATTGTGTCAATTAAAGACAGTTGTAAACCTTAATTGCATTTTTTTAAAGTGAAACTTGACTTCGGTTTGATAAATCAGCGGTCTATTTCATGTTTAACCGCATAAACCAGACACATCTTGGATTATAATTTGATGTAACAGACCTATGAAATGACATTGTGCTTAAATTCAGATTTTTGTTATTACAAAATCATAATCTTACATGTTTTAAACACAATTTTCGACTTATCCGTTCTCGATGTCATGTGTATTTAAACAATGTTTTCGTAGTAAAACATATACTCGACGTCGTAGCGAAACGGACTACGCTTTGACCTCGTCAGCCCCCAGTGGTACTGAGTATCTAATGCTGCATGAAGCTCAAGATTTCTTCACCTGGAATTTTATTAACTCTTGCAATAAATATTATACATCACCACAGTTACATAACTATGTTCTTTGAAAAAAATAAAATAAAGATACTTTAGTGTGTGTCTACTTCATACCCTTACATTAAAAATATCCTACACATTCAGAAATATAATAAAATGGATGGTGGTTTAAGTTGCTACACATCCAATGTTGTCATGTAATCATTTAACATAACATGTGATGTGTTAACATGACTATTAACACTGCTAAGAAAACATTTACTTTGAATTAAAATAAGTGTCCCTGGTCAAATGTCCATTGGCTTAATATCTATATGGGTGAAACTTTCACCTGCATCACAGTCATCCTTAATTGGTTGTGTGTTACGCTATCCCAATTAACTACCAGTCATGGCAGATTTGTTCAAAAGAAGACAAGTATCAATGTTTGGAGAATTGCTATTGCTTTTACAGTCTTGACGCTAACCCCTAGCCCGACAGCCCGGGGCTAGTGATATGTATTAAATTTGGGCTATTAAAGTTTCCAGATTCATATAGTCGGGCTAGTGGGTATTTTAATCTGTTCTATTAAAGCATAAAGATTCAGGCTGCAGTTAGTTGTTCAAAAATGCTAAAGTGAAGACTGCTTGTATATGCTGGTTAGTCTGAGACATTCCAACAAGTAATATCTGTGACAGTTGAAATATTTGCTCATTAAAGTGTGTGTATGTGCAGGAGCTTGTGTGTGTGTTTGGTACAAGCTCATCTCAAAAACTGATTCACTATTTAGTTTTTAACCTAATAGAAGTAAAACCGGACTGTAAAATGAATACTATCATTGTAAAGATTTTGTTGTTGGGATGAAATATTATAAATTGTAATCCCTATGATTAACACAGAAAACATTAACCGAACGCTTATTCCTGTTGGTGTAGCAGAGCCAAAAGACCTGCAAGTATAGATGGTTAATGGATGATGTTCCTTATGATAGTACTAGTAGGTACCAGTTGGTTTGTCTTTTTGAATACATCTGATAGTATATTTTTTTTTTCATTAATAAAATGGGTTTAACTTAGTAATCCTGCTCAGTGGTTGAATCTTCAGGAAATGTTAACATAAGCACATAGTTACAATGTATTTGATACATGTATGCCGGTGACCCTCAACTGCAATTTTGGTTACAGACAGGGTAGCCTAAAGTGTAATTATTTCTAAGAGATGAACCCGAGTTGAGGCTTAAACTTACCAACCCATGAGTGAGTCAGAGATCAGCACTCTACCGGTTTAACTGGCCGGGGTAAGCTTGGAATTGGGGACTTACTTTTGCTTAATTATGATCTTAAATAATATTATAGTTGTCAACAATTCATTTTTATGTATTTTAAAAGCACAACAAGTTGTGCTTGCAACAGAAGTAATAAAAATATATAGATTATTATACAATTTACAAATTTAACAATAAAGTAGTCTTATGTTTACTGAAATGTGCAAATACCAATTGGTTTTTATTTCTGAAAATTTAGAAAAATGAGCTAATATAATAAAAATGTTTATTTTTAATTAGTGGGTGGGTTTAAATTAACTTGCACTCAAAAATATAATAGTCTGGGGTTGTTTTAATTTCTGACATTTCAGCGCACAGTACAGTAACATGAGTAAGGTATGATCTTGTTATTTTTGTCAGTACCGGTAGTTAATTACGGAGCCGTTAATTACAATGATACTGAACTATTAATGAGCAGATGGTCGTTGAACGTTATAATAAAAATAATGATTGTTTTTATTTGTAATAAATCGGCAATTTATCGCTTTTATTCTATTTATAAAGTCAAAATATCGGATAAGTAAGGTGTCTACTGTAGAGCGAATACTGTCAGAACCCCCCGAACCCTTGATCTCGCGTTATCTCGGAAGTCTCGTTACGCGTGATTTAACAATGTCGAAATCGTGAATAATTTAAAAAAAGACGTTAGTGGGTACATCAAAATGTATAACCTCGGCGCTTCGATGTACGCTACTCGATAGCTACTGGTTACGTAACAAAGTATCAACAAGTTATTTGCTGATACGGTCCCGTTTCATATCCGTCTCATCTAGAGTCCGTGCTTTTATGTATGTCTTAATTGTTTAATACACTTGTCCTTCACATTAGGTCGGCAATGCACACGTTCTCTCCACGGTATTATTGTATTGGACGGATTGCTTACACTGTGTTAGTCTAGTCCAGGCCTAGTTAAATGAACTGCGAATGTCCGCACATTGCTGATACAAGGTAATCAGTGGAGAAAACAAACTTTAGACTCATTAGTACTGTCAACGAGCTCGTTTCTAATGTCTGTAGCCCCAAAGGTTGTCGTCATGTTAACATTCATTTAAAATAGTGTTTATGCAGAATGTCGATCATAGAAAATAAAGAACATTAAGCAAAAATAGAGTACGTCACTGAGTGACAGGGGAGATTTCATTCTATACCGCTGTACTTCTTTCGTAGATTATGTCATGACAGTTAACCATTGCTATTGTGGCACTCTATATGTTCACATACACACCGATCATGCAACCTACACGCAGTCAATAATCAACAAACAGATATTGCACATTTAGTTCTTCTATTCCCATCGTACATGCACATGTTCTCATCCATATACGCGTCTAAAGCAATGTGTGTCTATACGTGGACATAACAATAGCAGCACGTGGTTTTTCAAGACTTCCCTAAAAAATTCAAATGCCGCTCAATTTCCAGCCATATCACACTGGCTTCACAATCCAGAGATCGCTGGTTCGATCCCCCGCTGCACATAACCTACTAACTCGTCTTTCGCATAAGAGGTTAAACCGAGGTGCAGTGTACTAGGTGCTATACACCAGGCGCTAAAAGACCCAGGGTCACCTCTGGAACGGGGTGTCTCCTGTATCTTGCACTATCCCCCGTAACCAACTAACACGTCTTTCTGGGGGCGATGGCCATATGGGAGACAATCCCGGTGCACTCGATAAAAAATAATGAAGAAGAAGATGAAGAAGGGCTTTTACTGTGATCATACTCTTTTTTTTCATTCGTGTCGCTCATCTCGCGCCGTTCGGACGCATTTCTTCGCACCTCGGCATTTTCGTTGCGTTATGTTAGGTCGTGAAATTAAGCGGATTAGCTTGGAAATATTGGATTAATAAAATAAAATTGGATTAATAGTGAAATTAATTTGGAAATAATAAATCGAATTTAAGGTCTAATAGGATCTTCTAATTGAAGGCGAATAGTGGAGTTAAATAAAAACGTAATTAGCGATAAAGTGCTTCAGTGCAGGAAGGAAAATTATTTAATTAATTAATGGAATATAATTGGGTGCTGGAGGTTTCGGTAAATGACAAGTTCGGTAAATTGATTTATATAGTAAATGCCCTGGAGGGTTCGGTAAATTGGTTTTTATAGAGGTGGTATACCTACAACGAGGTGTTAATGACACCTATTATTGGCTTACAATACCATCAGGGGCATTTATTTGCAAACTGTGGATTTATTTTGAGTTGAGTTATTAATGCTATGCCTACGGTAAAGAATTAAGGGAAATGAATGAGCTACCTCTGAAAAACGAATTCTGTTAGGAAATTGTAGGTAAATTTACGATTTAAATAACGCAATACTGTTTTTTTTAATAATTGGTGCTTTTATTTAAATAACATAATAGTAATAATAAATAATGATTTATGGCGGAATCAATGTAACATCTTCAATTAAGTTTAATGCTATTTAAGAAAGTTTCTTGTAAAATATTGTAGACATGATTTAATAAAAATGATTTCAGTTTAAATATAAAGCGCAATAGTATTTTAGACCACCGATAAAAACTCAATTTCTCAATATATAAACATGAGGTAGTTTGCCAACATAATGAATATGTTGCCCAGCTCTTGCCACGTGGAGGCCACCTCTTGTAAGAGCCAAATGTTGAATTTTATATTACATGTTTTATTATTTCTTTCTGGTTGAGAAAAACACAAGAAAAAAACAATATATAAAATCTAATACGTGTACGTAATTAATAAAAAGTAATATAATGATACGCGTTATGTTTTATAATTTTGTAAAGTGCGCGTGCTATTGAACGTTGAGTTAAGCGAAGAGACACACATAATTAAAAACTGATAAAAATGACATCTAACGCAACGCCAGCAGAATGAATACACTGTGCAAAGACCTATAGATAGGTCTTTGCACTGTGTAATAGCAAGCTGCTGTGATGATCACTATCTTATCAGCTTAATACACAGGAACCTGGCTACTGTACTGGAACAATGGGTTTTACGGCCAAAATAACTGATATCATTTTTTGCCTGAACAAATGCGTTGAATAAAAAAATAATAACTGATTGACTTTGTAATCCGTTTATTTACCATATATTATAAATAAGTAACAAGTAAAACATGGATACAATATATATATATATATATATATATATATATATATATATATATATATATATATATATATATATATATATATATATATATATATAAATATATATAAATATATATATATATATATATATATATATAGGACATATTTGAATATTTCATGTCATTAAAAAAACGAGGGCGTAGTCACATATTAATAAGATACATTTATGACACGGTACAATATTAATACGACACATTTGTATCATTCAGAGTTTCCGCATGCCGATTTAATTTAATTTCATTTCTAATAAAAATGAGATACATTTATGACACAGTACAATTTAATGTGACATTTCAACAATATCAGTCATTCACATCGTTCAAAACTCGTCGTCGTCGAGCATGTGGTGGACCGCCGTGGATGGTCCCAGGGCATTGATATGGCTGATGATCCTCAGTAGATCAGTGGTTGTCAGCTTCTCCTCTTCGTAGTCATCCCATGCTTGATGTAGTCTGCCGTGTATCGCAACATATTTCTTCCGTCTGATCTTCGTGAGAAGGTGCTGGCTCACCAGCCGTATCTGAAGATCAACTGTCTCAAATTCCTCTCTGAGAAGGTTGGCCAAGTTGTACAGACCAAGGTTTGCGGAACACGCTCGTGCGTTGATGCGTCTATGCCATCCTGTAATTATAATTAAAACATATTTTTATACTTAATAACATGATTATGTCATTTTTATCAGTTTTTGATAACAGTATTATGAAACAAATGCTTACTACCGATATTGTATACTATGAAAGTATAATATTAATATACGAATAATATCCAATGTAAAATTGTGAATTGTTTTTTACTTATAGATTTATAATGCTAATTATATTATAGTTACCTTCCAAGTCGTTGTTCGTGCGAACCTCCTCTCTAAACACGCACCAATTGAGAGGTCGCCATACACTGCCGTGGATCCATGTACGGGAAATGTTCTCACATACCCGCAGCACGGGACCCCCGACTCCTTCAGCAACCTCCATCAGCCTGTTGAATGCCGGTTCAATTTGTTCAACTAGTAGATAAGGAAGGGACATAATCTTCCTAAAGAACTCGAACTTGTCACCATGTTGCTGATACGCGGTACTCAGTCCCTCGGTGGTGATCTTCCTGTATATCCGCTGTGTAAAGTGGAAGACGCATCCCCGTATCACGGCATCAGGAAAAACCTCTCTAATCGCCTGCCAGGTTGCTGAAAATAGAAAATAAATATAAATTAATAGTAATCCAACATGTATTATTTATGTTATTGCTACAAATAAAATAAGTAATAATACAATATCCATAATATAAGTTATATAAGATTATAAGTTAGATTGTGCAAAATAAATTACAAAAAAAATGCAAATTCACAATTTTAATGTATCTCTGATCCGCTTTAATTAAGGTTTTTTCAACTAATTGTTTAAAAACATATATAAAAAACAAAACAATCATGACCTAAAGATAAACTTTTAATATATAATTTACCGCCCTTGATTAGAATATTAATAGGTTGCAAGCCTGGATAATTAATATTAACACTTTGCAAACATCTCTAAATTGATATAATCAACTCCGTACATTTAAACAGATAATTTGATTAGTGTCAAACAACTCAATTAATGTACACGCTTATCGACAAAAGGTGCGATAATCCCTATTTATACTAATTTACCGAAACCCCACGGCGTTTACTATATAAATCAATTTACCGAACTTGTTATTTACCGAAACCTCCATAACTCATATAATTAAATCTAAGTGTTTAATTTAAAAGCAAGTGCTCCAGTGTTAGAAGGAAAGGTAATATTTAAGTGATAATTGTGTGGATAAAATCGATAGAAACAGGGAAAAAGAAGGGCTACGGAAAAGTAGTGAGTCTATAGCGTAGTACGTACAAAAAGTTTTTTACCAACCTTTTCTGAAAAAAAAGTGACTTTAACATTTTAAAATTCTTCCTCGATTTAGATTACCTGAGATCCTTTTAATTGATAACAGCAAGACATAGTTTATACTTAATAGAAATATATCTTTGGTAATATCCTTTGAAAAAAAACGCGAAAGATAGTAATCGATTAGTATTTTAATGTCTTTACTGTAATAACACTGTGAAATTATCTGAGATAAGAATCTAGCCAATTTAACATTTAAAAGTTAATCACGCCAATTTCAATAGTTTTTCATTAGAGGGTACTTTTAAAGTTTAAACAAAAGAACACAGTATAATACATGGTTTTATATCAATTCAATATTGTATTAAGTTAATCAACATACAATATTTTTCCAAGAAAAGCTATTTGATAAGAAAATAAGATACAGAATAAGCGCTTTAGGTGTAATGTAAAAAGACCCTTTACAGTATAAAAACCTACGCTCATTAAAGATTAGAGATCTCCTAACAATTAGCACTTGCAATTTGCAATTGTCGCGAAAACAGGGACTCTCTGTTTACTACCAATTACCGGACTACCAATTAAGAGCCCAAAGACCCCTATTAAGCTTAGACCAATTAGAAGTAGATACCATTTACTATTCGACTACTCGCGAATCATTCATCAAACCGCTAATAACTGAAAATAAACTAACTAGAACGCGAAAACAGGGACCATCTGTCTACTACTAATTACCGCTTTACTAATTAACCGATCAAAAGGGCCCTATTTAGTTCTCAATTAAGTCCTATTAGACTTCTCGCGAAGTCTCTATCGAACCGCAAATAATTGATAGATAATTAACTACTCGCACGTAAAGAACAAAGTATTTCCTCAATCAACTTAAATCGAAACACTGCGCGAGCGGCGAAATCGCAAACATAAGTACCCAATTGCTTCATTCCATTACATACAAACAGCTTAAGGAAAACAGGATTGAGATTTTACAAGGGAAATAATAATTAAGATAAACCTAAGAAAAACGACTACCGTACACGTATTATTCTAAATCAAACCTTACCGCATTTCCTATCATTACTATGTCCGGGCCATTTAAGAAAGCTTTCAGGAGAATGAAGAGGTCGTTCTCCAGTAAGGACACCTCAATGACGGAAACCCCTAAAATCAAGCGCGCAATGTTCCGCACCGGGGACATCTCAATTGATTCCGAGTCTGGCGCTCCGTATTCAGCGACGCGTATTTCCGATGACACCCCAATAACCCCAGTCGTCCCTGTAACCGTGACTCCCCTGACAATTAATGACAATAAGACGGAAATCCCATCGACCACGAATCAGACTACTCCCCCTTCCAACGGGCCATCGTGCTCCCAAACCCATAAACATGCCCCGGCAATATGGCTTACCTTTTGCCTTACCACTGTCGCGGTGATCTTCCCGCGAGAGAAGGCTAAGGCAATAGGGGAAGCCTTTATCAAACTGATAGGCTCTGAGAGAGTAAGACCCCTAAAAGAGTCCAAAGCTGGTCTCCTCTTCAAAATTAGGGGCGACGCACTCAACCAGGCTAAACATTTCTCCTTTGATAGATTTGACTTCAAGCTAATTGCTCAAACTGAACTTGCAAGGGGTGTCATCCAAGTTCCCAAAAACGCGGATATAGACAAATTAAAAAACGATCTAAAAAACAAATCCAACGTAGAAGCAATCCTTTGTGGTCTTAAAACAATGTCATTACGGTCACATTCAAGACGGAAAACGCCCCAACAAATATACCAGGCCACACTGTTAAGCCCGCGCTCCTAGCAACTATTCGATGCTTTAAATGCCAGATGTTCGGCCATGCGTCCAATGTTTGTAACAATAACGCGAAGTGCCCACATTGCGCGGGGAATCATTCGCACGCGTCGTGCACTACCAGGCACGCTAGGAAATGCGCAAACTGTGGCGGCGGGCACAGCGCGGCGTATAAGGGGTGTCCGATCTATCTCAAATACCAATCTACTATCAACAGCAAAAACGTAAAGGTTACCAATCAATACATCAATAACCTTCAAGCTATAAATAAGCGACTCAATCTTGCCCAAATAGCTAAACAGTTAGTTGGTACATCTGAAACAGAAATTTTGTCCATACTTAAAAACAAATTCCCCGAAAATGAGGCGCAATATAATATTGAGCATACCACTCCTACTCCGCCCGAACAACCGGCATCAACATCAACCACAAATAATGTAACCACAAAAAATGTTGAACATACATTCCGCCAACAGCAACAACAACAGCATAAGCTACCCTCCAGCTCACAAACTTCAGATCACCCTGAAAAAATGCTCAACCCTATACCATCACCGCAACAAACAAGGCAACAACAACAACCTATGCAACAACGCCATCATCAGCAACGACACAGGATATCCGACCACCCCGCTTATTCTCCCTTCAATATACATAGAAACCGGCTACGCATGGCCCGTAATAGCTCGACCCCGATCATGCGCCATAGCCTCCGCAAAGGACACGCGATTGCACCGCCGTTTCCGGTCTTTTTTCGCCACGCGTACGGAATATATTAAGTTAATCCAGTAGCCTTAAGCCCTACCTTTTGGTGCGAGTATTAGGACCCTGGTTGAGGATGCCGGTCTCGACAAGGTACATGTAGCAGACCTGAGGCCCTCCAAGGCCCCTCCCTGGACGCTTGGACCCATTGATGTTGACCTATCACTCTCTAATAAAATAACGAAAACTGACTTGCCACAACTCATCAAGTCAGAAGCTCTCTCTCTTATAGATAATATGTATGCTGAGCATCTAAAAATCTACACTGACGGCTCCAAATGCCCTAACTCTGGTTTGGTAGCCAACTCTTTTGTAATCCCTTCAAAAAACATTAGTAAAACGCACAGGCTCAGCAACAATCTCTCTATTTTTACAGCAGAACTTTTGGCAATTAAATTCTCTCTGTGCTGGATATTGGTCAATAAACCTACTAAAACTGCTATTTTATCAGACTCAATGCCATCTCTTGAGTCCATAAAAAACAGAAATAGCAGATCTAGGCCTGATATTTTAGCTAGCATTTTGGAACTTCATCAACAGTGCCTAGATAAATCTTTAAAGGTCACATTAGTATGGTGTCCAGCACATGTCAACATCAGTGGGAATGAACAGGCCGACAGGGGGGCCAAAGAGGGCCTCTTGAGGGGGGCCGTAGATGTTGGGGAACCCCTGGCACCTTCTGAGATCTACTCCCTGACAAAGAAATTTGTTTTGGGCGAGTGGAATCTCCGGACCGACAATTTGTCTTCCCGTCGACATACTTTTACTAGACCTGCGAAAACCCTCAGGCCGCCTGACAGATACTCAGCAAGCATTGTGCTTGACAGAGCCATCACGCGCCTGAGGATGGGAACCACCCTATTACCCGGTGGCGCAGGAAAGTATGTCCTCGGTATAGACCCTGCATGTCCTAGGTGCCAGGAACCTCTCACTGCGCCCCACATGCTGCTACACTGTCCTAACCATAAGGCGCAGAGGGACCACCTTGAAGCTGCATTGCACTCCCATGGACTAGTTTTTAACCTTACCAACGTGCTAGACCCCAAGGGAGCAGCTAGGGGCCCGGTCTTCTCTGCCCTCTCCAAATACTTACTAGATTGTCAAATAACTGACAAAATCTAGGTCATTGGGGGAGGGAGAGCAGCCAACACCCACCTAATTATACAGTCTTGTGACTGTTTTCTTTTAAAAATGTGTAATCTCTGCACAAACCTGATGTAATCAAATAATTGTGTTGGATTTGTGTCGCTTTTACACAACCTTTATTTTAGTTTTTAATGGGTTTATTGTTCTACCCCGCCCTTTCTAAATCAGGCCAATGGCATTGACCTGGTCTTCTTTATTTTAATACATTTTTTATGAGAGCATGACGTTAGTCCACCATTTACATTTTTCAGTTTTTTAATACAATCATATTTTATGGCATTTCTTACTACAAGAAAGGACGAGGCTGTCCAGTAACCTGGGATTGTTGGCTGCATTGCACCCCCTCCCTTCCTCTTTGACACCCCACCCTTTCTCCTTCAAACTCGAAGAACCATGTCGGACTGGAGTGCACGGTGCAGGGCCTTATACCATTATAAACACCTATTTAGCCCTATCTAGGACAAAGTATTGTCGACCTTGTTGAAAGTACTAATCTTGTACCTTGGAGTACATTAAGGATTACTATAACTGCTATCTTGTGTAGCAATTTCCTTATTTTTGTGAAAACTGCTATTTTATATAGCAAATTGCCTTAATTTTATTATTATTGCATTAACTCATGTTAAAATTGCTATTTTTATAGCAAATATCCTAATTTTTATATTACATTGCTATTTTATATAGCAAATTGCCTCAGTTTTACTGTCTAATTGTTAATTGTTAAAATTGCTACTTTTATAGCAAATATCCTAATTTTTATATTAAATTGCTATTTTATATAGCAAATTGCCTCGGTTTTACTGTCTAATTGTCATCTTGGATACCATATAAGGTACTTTAGTACTATTTCTTCCAATGTTATCATCAGTATACTAATAATATTGGATAGATTAGAGCTTTTAGGGTTTATCTTAACGTATCTAGGTAATATTTTGTCTTTTTACCATTTTACATCTTACCATTATCAATTTTCCTTCAATAGTATACAAACTATTTTTTATTGACCGTGCACTCCCTCTGGTCCAGGGGAAACAACCATTGTAGACTTCATCATCATAATTACCTCCCTTGTACAACTGAGTGACACCACCCCTGCTGGCTCTTCTTTTCCCCCACCCATATCGGCCTACACTTCCATAAAATCTCTCCTTCTTTCAACCCTCCAGGGTGGCAACATATATTTTAAATATATAAATGCATATAGTCCCGTACATATTGTAAATAATGTACATCTTGTACAAATTTAGCTGTCTGTCTTATTTTTAACTGTAAAGTACATTGTCTTACCCTTAATTTTTATGTGGCCCTATGAAGGTGACCGTTTGGAGACACGTAAGTTATTGCCCTTAACATAAGGGTTTATTACTAAACCCACTTTTAAAATATTGTTTTATTGCCACTCTGGGGGGATCTCTCTTTCCTATAGCCCAATCCTCCTTAAGTTCCATACAGACAGGGTCTTATGTTGGAGCATTACGGCTATATTCCCTGTCTGCAAGTGTTCAACATTGAGCCACATACATAAACTTGTACTCATTAATTTTTTAATAACTCAATACTTAATTGCAATATTAATATATAATTGAGAGTTACACGCTCTATGTGACATCATATATTGTCTTTTTTTTTCCTTTCCTTCTCATATAATTGCATTTTCACATGCAACTTCACTCTACATTTGAGAGCTGTTAAATCAGGCTCTGGCATCCCTATTAATAAATGTTCTTAGATATAAACATATCTCTCTTATGATTAGATCTTGTTGTTTGGCATTTAGTTTAAACTTTAAACATACACATAAAAATGGTACTTGACTATGCATGTAAACATATTGTGGCAATGTTCAACCACTTTGTGATCTGGAAAACCCTCAAATATTATTATATTGTTACACAAACATATTACACATCTGTGTATTCCTTTTTCTATAATTAATATATTAAATAGTCCTATTTGGATTCAAATTTTTAAACTACAGATCACAAAGTCTAAAGACTCCAACAAACCCATTGCAGTATATACTGAACAATGGGTCTGGTAATGATGCTGCCACATACAACAGTATGTGTGTTTTCACCATCTTTACTTATAAAAATTGGGCTATTCATTCTTTCTCTCTCTCCTCCTTAAAAAACAATACAAAGAATAACATACAATAACAACATCATATGAATGATATAAATTAATAATAAGCACAGTAATGTAACAAAAAACATAGTAATCTAATACTATAAAACAAATCCAAGTTCTTTTGGATTAACTCATTCTTGTTCTTTCATTTATATTTTTGCATATCAACCATCATTGTTTACTTTTTCTTAAAAGTACAAAGTCAGCCGTGGGAAAATCTATTTTAAAACGGATTGACCTACTGGCAATCCTTAATAAGAAATTTCGGCCAATCAGCGCCATCGTTATATAAGCGCATCAACCAATTAAAACGCCGCTTTTTAACCGCGTTAGGCCTATTCACTGTATAGCACTGCGTCTTTTTAACGCTTCATATAAAGGTTATATATTTTTAAACCAATAGATTTTTATTAAGGCACCGCACCAACACTGCAAAGTTTTATATTTATACCAATGGTACAGCCCAGTAAAATCGGACTGTCCATTTTATGGCCGTTTTCGGCTTTTTATGCAGAGTTCTATGTTAAGCAGTGTGCTCGGGCAATGGTTTTTAACCGAAGTCCCGAGGGTAAATAACCCCAATAGTCAGTCGGCCTTAAGCCCGTACGTTAGGTCAATTTAACACACCAAACCCCCAATTTTTGCGACAGTTCATACTCATAATATAAACAGTCTTACAATTATGTCGTTGAACGCCCGATGGGTTACTCATAACTCAAATGCAAAAATGTACGAGCTTCAAAATTATGTTAATAACAACGAAGTGCATGTAGTATGTCTCCAGGAAACGAACTACAAAAGTAATCACAGACAAGTTCATTTAAAAGGATATCAAGAACCTGTGAGAGGTGAACAAAGAGAAAAACTTATAGGCACTGGGGTAGCAATATATGTAAAATCGGGCATTTCCTGTACTAAAATAAACATTGATCAGGATTGCCCCATTGAATCGTGTGCCCTCACACTGTACTTGACTAAGCACCAATCACTCCGCATTCAATGCGTATATGCTCAAACTAAAGATAATACGTGTGAAAACTATGCAAAATTTTTCCATTCAGTTGACCATAGAAATAATAATATTATTGTTGGCGATTTCTATCTAAAACACCCCTGCTGGAACCCCGAGGGTGATCCACGATGCGACGATAACTCTGAAAATCTCTTAAAATTAATTAACAATAACAGCATAAACTTCCTTAACGACGGTCAAATAACGAGATTGTCTGATCGCGAAGATCAACCCGACAGCGCGATCGATCTAGCCCTTACCTCAGCCCATCTTCAAGCTATAAGCGATTTCTATGTCATTGACGACTCGTTTGGAAGTGACCATCTTCCAATCATGATAAACATTAAGACAAGAATAGAGAATACCCTTCCGTCCACACAACACAAATGGAAAATACACAAAGCCACACCTGAACAATGGAACAACTTTAAAACTCAGTGTAATAATGAGTTCCTTCCTAATGAAGATAATACTGACACCAACTCTTACTTTAAATCCTATATAACAAAACTTAAAACTGCGCTTGATAACTCAATCCCTGTAAGCAAAAAACCTAAAAAATTCAAACGGTCTGTACCATGGTGGAATCAAGAATGCACAGACGCCATTAAATATCGTGAAAAATGTAGGAGAAAATGTATCCGAATCAGAACCGGACCTAAGTATGACAAATATAGGGAAGCCCGCAAAAGTGCTAAACAAGTATTAAAAAAGGCAAAATTAGAAAGCTGGAACGAATTTTGTAATAATCTCTCACATAAAACAACTAGCAAAGAACTATGGGATCAAGTTAAGCGCATGCAAGGCAGACCCCCTACTTATACACCTATCTTTCGGGTTAACAACGAAGTTCTTGTATCTAACGCTGATAAAGCTTCTGCCCTGGTACAACATTATCAAAAAGTAAGCAGCGACGAAGGCTACTCTGAAACGTTTATTGCAAAGAAAATAAAAACAAAAAATGAATTTCCTGTCTGGTTACAATCTCTTACCGAGGAAAAAACTCACAAATACAATGCTCCTTTTAGCCTGTTCGAGCTCGAATCAGCTCTCCTTACATGCAAAAACGGCGCGCCGGGCGACGATTACATCCATTATAAGATACTTAAACAACTTCCACTCTCGGGGAAACAAGAATTACTTGCCCTTTATAATAAATCATGGTCTGAAGGTACTCTTCCTGATGAATGGCACGAGGCCACAATAATTCCGATCCTTAAAATCAATAAGCCTAAAGACTCTCCAGCTTCATATCGGCCGATCTCTTTAACCTCTACGTTCACCAAACTAATGCAGAAAATGTTAAAACCGAGACTCTGCGCGTATCTAGAAAAACATAACAAAATCTCAGAAGTCCAATCGGGCTGTAGATCTAACCACTCTTGCGAAGATCATTTAGTACGCCTTGAAGCTGATATTAAAAGAGCCCAAAATCTCGGTCAAACCGTAGCAGCCGTATTTTTAGACCTCACAGCCGCATTCGATAAACTATGGAACGAAAACGCCATTAAAACGCTTTATACGTTAGGAATAGAGGGTAAAATGCTCAACTGGCTTGCAGCTTTTCTTACAACGCGTAAAATAAAAGTGAGACTGCATGACGCGACATCAGAATCAGTTGAGACTATAAATGGCTGTCCCCAAGGTAGTGTCCTATCTCCAATATTATTTTCCGTGACTATGAACACCTTAGACAGAGAAATAAATGCACATAATTCACAAAATAACACTGATCTAATCAATTTATCACTTTTTGTAGACGATAGTGCAATATGGACCACATCAAAATCGCCGAATCTAGCAATTACTAAAATCCAAAAAGCCCTAACTGCAATAGAAAACTGGAGCGCATCGTATGGCTTCCAAATAAATCCCACATAAACCCAAACAATCTTATTCCCTGCCAGTGCACAAAAAGTAGCGGCCAATGCACGTAAAGCAACTCGATCTAAGAAAACCCCCGACCCCCCACAAATTACTCTATGTGGTGCTCCTCTTCCGCTCCTTGACACCATTACTTTTTTGGGTATGACATTTGACAAATATTTAACATGGAAAGACCACATCCTTAAACTAGTTGTACGCTGCCAAAACGACCTCAACTTTCTAAAATGCATCCAAACAACTGGGGTACGGATAAAAAAGCCCTTATGCGTATCTATAAAGCCACTATCTGGGCAAAAATAAACTACGGAAGCATTGCGTACAATTCAGCCAGTGAAACATTACTCAATAAATTACAGGTAATCCATAATACGGCACTTAAAATTATAACTGGTACACGTAAATCTACAAGCACCGTTCTGCTGCACGTTGAATGTGGAATGATAGAACTGGGTCAACAAAGGCAAATCAGAGGCGCATTTAGGTGGGGGGCTAGGGGGCTAAAGCCCCCCCCCCCAGCTGGCTGGCTAGATATGATTTTATAAAAATGAGCCCCTTACAGTTCGTATCCACTTGTGTATTTCCTGTCATATGCCCCTAATTAGGCCATTAACAGCTGTCAATTTGTATGATTAGCCCCCAGGCATGTGTACAGACGATCTAACCTTCGCCAGCTACGCTTCATTGACTGTAAGTGATAAACTGCGCTATTTGATTGGCTGAAGGAGATACATTCAACTTATGAAATTCATCGATACATTTAGCTATAGGTAAATGTTTACAAATGGCTGCCACATGGGACTTGTGAAAAACAATATCCTCCAATTACCTTCAGTCGAGCAGTTAAGGAAACAACTAAAATAATTTCTGAATGAATTCAAACATTGCCGCAATAAACGATGTACCTAAAAAGATTTATTTCATTCCTGTTAAATCCATGTCAAAATTGTTTATTTAGAGCGTGTTTAACCACACAAAGCCGATAGTTTCATACACATCCGCAAATGACATACACTTCGCGCGTTGTTTACCTTGAGTCGAGAGGTAACATCCGAAAAGCGAGAGTACTCGATTGCAATAGACATGAGGTCAACAAAACTTCGAAAATTCGATTCACTGAACAAATTTAGAGAAACCGAAAGATTAATTTTACTTTTTTTATAACTTTTATTTACCATTTAACATGTTTCTGTTTTAACGGTCGATCTTCTTTTGAGCAACATTGACATGAAAAAGTGCTCAAGAACTGAAAAAAATTACATCGTTCGCAATTTGTTCCAATACAATTTCGGCATATATATAACTATTAAAAGATTTGATAAAATTATCATCAAATCGGGACAGAGTATACCAACTGAACATGTGGATATCGGCATGTCTCATATTTTCGCGATGTGCGCGCACAGATTGTTCCGTGCAACAATTTCTGGGAATCGTGAAAAAGTAAACGAATTTTCTTTAAAATATATCAAATACTTGAAATTATGTTATTACACTAGCGCAGTGGTCTGCAATTTATGCGCAAGTTTAATGAAGAGTACCGAAAAAATACACGGAAAAGGCATAAATTTGGACTATTTCAGTTGAAGTAAGATTTTTAATGCAATGAAACAGTTTTTTTCTTTTCTTATTTTAGTCGTGTCTATAATTATTTTCAAGCGTAGTAATGTTATTAAAACAAAATACTGGTTTGAGAGACATTTGATTTACCCCTGTGTGTCTGTCTGTCCGAAAATTCGATTCACTGAACAAATTTAGAGAAACCGAAAGATTAATTTTACTTTTTTATAACTTTTATTTACCATTTAACAAGTTTCTGTTTTAACGGTCGATCTTCTTTTGAGCAACATTGACATAAAAAAGTGCTCAAGAACTGAAAAAAAACCCCAACAACGTTCGCAATTTGTACCAATACAATTTCGGCATATATATTACTATTAAAAGATTTGATAAAATTATCATCAAATCGGGACAGGGTATACCCACTGAACATGTGGATATCGGCATGTCTCATATTTTCGCGATGTGCGCGCACAGATTGTTCCATGCAACAATTTCTGGGAATCGTGAAAAAGTAAACGAATTTTCTTTAAAATAAATCAAGTACTTGAAATTATGTGTTTACACTAGCGCAGTGGTCTGCAATTTATGCGCAAGTTTAATGAAGAGTACCGAAAAAATGCATGGAAAAGGCATAAATTTGGACTATTTCAGTTGAAGTAAGATTTTTAATGCAATTAAACTTTTTTTTTTATTTTAGTCGTGACTATAATTATTTTCAAGCGTAGTATTGTTATTAAAACAAAATACTGGTTTGAGAGACATTTGATTTACCCCTGTGTGTCTGTCTGTCTGTGTGTCTGTCACACTTGATGTCTGAACTCAAGTCCTTGTTTTACATGCACTTTTATCATGCAAAATGCTGATTAGATAGCATGAAATTGCATCATTTGAAGGTACCATTTAAAAAAAAAATCTACGACGGAAGGGGACACCCCTCCCGCACCCTCCCCAGTTGAGCCCCCCTCGGAAACAAATCTGGATACGCCTCTACAAATTAACCAGCTAAAATACCGCGCGCGCACGCTATCTATGTGACCACACCTCCCAATTAATCTTAGTGTTACGTTAGACCCGGCCTACCAAAAAAGGAAAAAGAAGAGTGGTCTCCCGTACGCGCAGAACGTGCTCGAGCTAGGCAAATATTATGAGACTATTGACATTAAAACGCAGGAACCTACATACTTTAGCTTAAGAAATCTATCAAAACCAAATATTGACTTACATATAACAACATTAATTAAAAAATCCGACAACGACCCAAACAGTGGCTCTATAGCTCAAAACTATGTAACAGATTAATATGGGGATTACACCCAGATTTTCACTGACGGGAGCAAAAATGAGGAACTTGAAATAGCAGGCGCGGCTTTTGTAGTGTATCAACCCAAAAATGTCATTATACATCATTGCAAGGTAAAATACAATAAAGAACTGTCTATATTTGCTTGCGAACTAGCTATAATAAACAGCGCCATAAAGTGGCTTAACGAACTCGAAACTCACGAACGCTCAAACTACGCGATATTAACCGATTCTCTCAGCGCCTTACAAGCACTTAATGCAGGATCATCGAAAACGCGTCCCGACCTAATATGTGCAACATTAAAGGGAATCACAAAACTAGCAAACAACAATATCACTCTCCAATTCGTATGGATCCCGAGTCACGTAGGCATTCCGGGTAACGAACACGCTGACCAACTTGCCAGAATAGGTTCCCATGAAGGTCTACCCTCTGATTTAAAGCCTAGCGCGCGAACTAATTGCAATCATTAACCAAAAAGCGTATAATGAACAGGATCACAAATGGTCAAAGTACTGCGCCGATCGTAATTTACCGCTATTAACCAACCCTAGCCATAAGATTAACATCTATAGTCCCATTAAAAGGGAGGACAGGGCTTACTCGCGCATGCGCCTAAGGGTGACTAGATTGCACGGCGACTATTACAAAACTGTCCTCTGCCCCAGTGCAACATTCATAACACGTTTGAACAACTTTTCTTTATATGCCCTACACACGCTGAACAGAGACTAGAACTAAGTGCAGGGGTAATAGCGGCCTACAAAAACATAGCGGCCTACAAAAACACACTTAGCATTAATCGCGTCTCACTGTTGATGCCTCCAAGCGGAATCGCTCCTGTTGTGCGACTGCACGTGTTTAAATTTTTGCGCGACACGGGCTACTTAGATAAAATATAATATTCCGTTGGACTATTAGAGGTAGATAGAAATAACAACACATATCGTCAGTTATATATTGCTTCATTTATTCAAATTAATAATAGCAATCTTATGTACTAATGACGGGCGGGTCTCGGACGATGGTCACTTCGGTTTGTACCATATGGCCACTCGTCTGGGCCTGGCCCGGACTGAACCCTTACCATATTATCCCGGCCCTATAGGAAAATTAAAACCAATAGATAAATAAATAAATAAATAAAAACTCAGATCAATAATGGCAACTTTATGTACTAATGACGGACGGGGCTCGGACGATGGTCACTTCGGTGATGACCATATGGCCACTCGTCTGGGCCCGGCTCGAACTATACCTCACCATATTATCCCGGCCCTATAGGGGTAAGTTACCTGTATAAAATAGTTATGCGGGCCACGGGCTTAACTCTGAGGAAAAATAGTATACTAATATTAATTAATTTGTTTCTAAAACTGTACCGTAAACAATTCATGATATATGTAATTTTAAAGATTCCAATTAATAATGGCTATCTTATGTACTTATGACAAGAGGAAAATTGCATCAATAAATAAATAGATATAGAATCACTGCATGTAATGTGCACGCCGAGAACCTATATTTGTATTTGGGGTCCAAATTGACATTGGATTGGTAGTACATTACAGTGCAGTGTCCAATAACACCTTGTTGACGTCAATACATAAAAAGTAAATAAACAATACTATAAACAAGGCAAAGATGAGGGAGCTGTCTATAACGAACGTTCGCGGTTTCCTCGTCTGCGCCTCGGCATGGACGCTGCCATCTTGACTATCACGTGATTACCCCATCTGTCAAAGATATCATGTTTCGCTTTGTAAGGTAAAAGTTTGCGTGGCGAAGTGGTAGCGCATCCGCTCACAGCTTAAGACGTCACGGATCCGAATACCGGCGAAATACGTTTATTTCAACTTTTTTTCTTACAATAAAATTAAAATGTAGGCCTTTGTTAAAAACATTACAGATTTGTAAGCAATCACATATAATGGTATTTGAAAAAAAGCCAAAATATGTTAACTATTCCCTTAAAACGTGTATCAGAACGAGATTTTGATTAAATTATCGTAGTTCCATTTGTTGAGAAGAGGTCAAATTACACCATTTTGATTTAAATCTGCAATTTATTTTGCATATTATTTGAAATTAATTTAAAAATTTGAATCAGGATCAAAAACTGCAGAACGTATGCTAAAAAGGTCATTTCATGTCGTAAACAGTAATGATGTAGCATATCTTTCCGTAGTATCGGCCCTCTTCATGAATACATTCGAATTTTGGAAGTGAACAAATGCACGCATGTGTTATATGTCAATCTATAGTTAAATGTGTAATCTTGGACATAACAACAAAAACTGCATTTAAATCGTCATTGTATTGACAAAATACTGACGATTTAGAGATTTAGTTCCCTGTAGAAATATGTGTCATGTACAATGTTTCTCATAATATCGACCAATCTGATTGGTTTCTAATATTTGTTATTATGCGCATGTGCTGGTTCTAAAAATGGTTTCTTAATGGAAAAAGAAACTCTTGCTCATGTTGATCTTAAAATATTTTTACATTTTATTCAAAAATAAGCGGCATAGAAAACATTTGCTAAAACTACTATTAACTCATAAACAAACTAACATAATTGTGTGTTAGGTAATTTAAAAATCATAAGGGTTTTTCGTTAAAGTCACGATTCTATGAGGAGGGGCGATACTATGAGAATAAGGGATAATGATAACGTTAATTAACACAAGAGCATAAATAAACGTCTAGCTTATCAGTAATAACATTAACATCCGGGTATTATTTGCTCGCAAAATACCAAGCTCCCTTGATACATAATTCTGATTTTCCGATTGATATTGGATGGTTTGCAATATTTCATAACTTCTTGTCTCATTTATGTGTACTAACTCTAAAAAACTATCTTTTAGATAGCCTTTTAGATTTTTATTCAGTCAACTGTTCCTTTAACATTTACTTTAGCAGAAACTGTCTGGTATCTTGCCAATGGACTTTCAACGCCGTCGGCGCTCTCGTTAGTTGTTCGCTGACGAACATCTAAGGGTAATACGCGTTTTGCAAGCAGGTTTTGTTAGGTACGATAAACCTGATAACTGCCGCATCCGCGCATAGAAAGAGCATCATTTATGCCAGAGTTTTCAGTTGTTCCACTTTATTCATTCATAAATGGACACGCTCCGTATATAGAACAAAAATCATACAAAAACATTTTGAATTATACATTTCGCGGAAGGGAATGTTAATGAATTATTAAAATAGTCCACCATGTGCTCGCGTGGTATATTTTGCGCAGCACCGCTCATTCAAAATCTGAGGTTATTAATAGATAATGGAAAATAAAACTACTGCTTCTCAATACGTATAGTAGGATATCGAGAATCCACTACACTATCACGCGTCTGTTGCGTAACCTCATTTATAGTGATGGCTAGTACAGGGTTAAATTTGATATGTCTGGGAAACGTTCGTTTGTTCTCAACAGATAACGGCGATCTCTCTTGTATTCTCAATTGAACGGGTAATAACAACGCAATAGTATCAGGTTAAGTTTGTAAATATTAACAGTTCCCAATTTATAAAACCTTGAACACGAGTCAACCAATAACTACAGTTATAATATAGACAACGTAAAAATGCTTTATAATCACTAAAACCGAATATAAAATACAACTAAATATAACAAGACATAACTTTAAACAAGATATTGGGCGAAAATGCTTACTTTGAAGTAAAGTTTGAAATTTACGTTTCTAAATAATTGAATTGAAAACAAAAGTTAAACTATTGTGTGTGTGTTTTCACTTGGTAGTCGCATATTCACCGCATGCAACGTGTGTTATTATGTGTTATTATAGTCAAACCACACATTAGTGTTAGTAGATAAACATTATACTTTGTGAGTTCACATCATATGTGTCCTCGCATGGCTTTTTATGATTTTATTCATCCACCATCGAAATATATCGTATGCTAATATTTAATACGCAGTTTTCGTTTGAAACATTCAAATCACACTTTCATAGCCGCGTCATGCGAAAATGGGTCTTATGGCGTTTAGCCCTGCCTGTGAATTTGCGTAGTGTGGTCAGTGGCGATGATGTCCGCTAAAAATCACTCAAGGTTTTATAGTCTCATTATGTATCTCCAACTGAGAGATGCGAAGGCTGGGTGGGCTATAGCTATGCTATGCGCATATGGCATAAGGTCCATTTTCGCATGACGCGGGTCTTTTAAAATCTCATTGCAAGTTTGAAATGGCATATTTTAGCACAATGCATTTCGATATAAAATTGATTTAAAAAAAGCTAACTACAGCAAACTGTCAAATAAGGTTCATGAACGATTTCCAGACGTGCTGACCGAGTACGGCAAACATTTGTGGTTAGATAATTAAAAGATTTTCCTCTTAACGTGAAACTATACTATTTCGGTAGTTTTCTTCTCATCTTGAAACCAAAATTGTGTTTATCGAAAGTCAATTACAAATGGAGTATACGTGTCGTTTGAACATGCAGAGAGTAGTCCGGAATTCAGTACATTGAACAGTGTTACATCCGTTACGATGTGCACAAACACAGTGATGTAGCCAAATTTCAGGGGATTTCTCTTGAATCAGCCTATACAAGATTCTAATGTATTCATTCGTGACTGCTGGCGTTATGTAGAGGCCATTTAAGGTGAAAAGCTGGGTAAAACAGATGAGTGTTCTATACCGATGTTAAGGTCAGGGACTTGTTGACACCGTGTGAACTACAAGAGTAACACGTAATGCATCAACAACAAAGTACGGGTCAACAGCGCTGTCTTTTTGACAACCAAAGTCGCGAGTAAAAAGTACTGCTCGCAGATTTATTAGCATAGGTGCGTTTACGCACCTATGCTTATGGTATATACCACATTTCGAAAATCCACATCGATCGGTTGCCCTTTATGAAGCCTTACCTGATCAAAAATCAGACGAAATATCTATTTAATTTAGTATATGGTCATTCTTACAATTTTTTTTTGGGAAACATTTATCTAACGTTTTCTTCCAAGAATATTGCTGACACCGTTTTTAGTGAATTTTTCTAAGACCGTTTTATGTAAAAAAATCTTCTTATAACCTAAAACAATTTTCGTTCGTAAAACAATTCTATCTGCATTATAAATCTCAATCTCCTACGCAGTGGCCTCCCTTATACTAGAAGTTACTGACCGGGCGAAGCAAGGGAAGTAACTGCTGTGAGGAGTTTCTATAAAAATCTGCATCCAGAAATCTGTATTCAGAACTCAATCTGTTGTGCACGTCTGCATCTAACGCTTACCACAAGTTTTACGACAAATTCTTGACGCAGACGAATAGGGTAGCGTCTATTTTCATTTGTGAAAACAATAGTTCGATACAGATCTGTCCGTGCTTAAATTTTGAAAGGCTTGGGTAATTATTTTTCATAAGCGTTTCAAACACTGATGTAAATGGAAAGATTATCTATTTAAATAGTCGGTAATTGTTTGAAATTATTGATTTGAGAAATTCGCGGATGGCGATATCGAACTACATTATACCACGTGACGCCATTCTTCCCTGTATCTTGCACCTATATTTTAAAGCCATCGGCGCTCTCGTTTTTTATTTGTAGGCGATAGCGTACAAATAATGTAGCGAGTTTTGCAAGTCAGTCTGCCTAAGTTAGATACGCTGGGTGGAGCGTGGTTGTATACAATCGATATTGGCCAATGAGAGCGCACGCTTTGCATGAGCGACAGCACTCGTAGGCCTGCACTAGGTACATTAAAATTATGCAGACGGCGAATTAGTGGGAACAGAGGTGTAATGGTAGAAAGCTGGCTTAGAGATAGAGAGGTCCCTGGTTCGAATCCCTTCCTGACCGCTAGAATTATTCTGAACAAGGAATTTGCTCCTCTCGTGGACATTGTGCATTGTATGCAAAATACAGTTAAATAATTTATTCGACTCGAAAAGAATTTTAACAAATTAAAGTTGAATTCATTACATACCACTAAAATGTTTTGTTGAATTCTCAAATTGACATAAATAAATTTGTAATCCGAAACACGCTTCTGAATTTTAATGTTAACGCGACATAAACAAATTCTAGCTTCAAATAAACAGTGCTTCGTATATTTCTGCTGTTTCTTTGTCTCAGTAAAAAGCGCGCGAAAACTACGCAGACATGTTCAACACCACGTGAAAAGTGTGGGTGTATTTATCGAACAGCAAGTCAGGCGACATACGTGTGTTCAGTTGGAAAACCCCGTCTCGATTGGACATTATTTCTTCACACCTTTTAATAATCACATATGCCAAAATTCATTTCCTATGTAAGAAAAAAAGGCGAATGTTTATGTTTATGAAATTCTTGAGTTTACTATTAAAAATAGAATATACGGGATAATCGGCAATGAAAAGCGACGGGAAAAGAAGTAAGTATGCAGTAATTGATACGAGTTGGGCTGATACGGATGCATTGGGGAATCGATCGAGTTGGGATTATGCGTATTTATGCGTGAGAAAAAGTGTTCAGCAATAAAATAAATGTCGTTATCCATGACTTTAGCCTTTTTCTTAAAGAGTCATAACGGACCAAAATAATGTCATAAAAAACGTACAGAGGGAGCTCATCACCCAACCCCCTCCCCCTCCACTGCTGACGGCCCCGGGGCGTCTAAAAAATCCTGTGGAAAGTACTGCGAGTAAGTTGTGACAAACAATACCCGTTAACAATTTGATGCGGTGCCAATTTAATTCCAGTGCATGTATATTTCATGTGTATATTGATAGATCTGACTTACACCCTTTTTTTACAGCCGCGTGATAATAACCATTCACTATACATGTATGCACTGTAAAACCCGTGCTTTTAGAAACAGCGCGAAATTATTGCTGTCGTCTGCAATGTCAAGTGCAACGAGTTGGGCTAAAACCAGGGCAACTAGCTTTTTCGAAACTCGAAACAACTCAAGCCAATTAAACATAGAATACAAATTGGCGACTGTGGATCAATTAGGCCTAGGAAATGATTCAATTCCGGCTCACAACAAGACATGATGCATTAAAAGTCTGTCATGTCGGCAAAATTGTTGCTCAATAATTTAAAGAAAATAAATTAAGTATTAGATACACATAACACAACATGTACATGATTCTAGGCTTATTGTTCTTTAGCAAGGCAACCAAAATTCTAAAGATGGTTGCCAGTGCAGCAACCAATTGCGAAAAAAGACATATTGTTGTTATTTGTCTAAGTTATCTCTATAACATAACTATGAGGATAAACAGTGCACCCACATATCGACCTGTGCTTTAAGACACGCTCTTTATAAATTTGAATGGGTTGTGTTTATTTCAAGCTTGCGATTTTAAAGGCTAGTACATAATTTTAAAAATTGAGTTGCGTCTCAGATTATGCAATAGCGAACAACTTGAGTGCCTTCAGCGCTTTGATTAGTGTTTTGTTGTGTTTGTTTTTCTCCTATTTTGTTGTAATATTTGTTAATAATTGATTTCTCTTGAAAGATTCTCGCGCCTGCTAATGAACTGTAAGGCAACGTTAAAAGATAGATTCTGCATCGAACTCACCACGACTTGAGCAATAATTCATAACGTCGCAATCAATGATTAATGCAGCGTGCCGAAGCTTCCTACGACGCAATCAATGAAAACTTGTGGCTGGTTTATTGCACGCGGATGGCTAAGAAATGCATCCAATTATCAAAGTGACAGGCGAGTGGTGACGTCAACTGCGGCTATGCTAATATTGTCTTACGTTATAATATAGGTATCTGGATAGAGACAACCACACCTCTTGTAATACAGTCATACAAATATACTAATTGAAAAGTCTTAAATAATAAAAATAACAAGAAACCACTAAGTAAAAACGCAATATCATCCTCACGGTGCCTATACCACGTGACTTTTTAGATCTGTGTGGGGAGTAGTGTCAACAAATGCGCGACGATGGTAAGATTTTTATGGATAACTTTTTTAATATGTCACCATTTTCAATGGGATAAAGTGGAGAGCCCGCTCATTCATGAGAGCTTTCTATAGGTATCATGATTTTATAAAACGAATAAGTATTTTTTCAGTAAAGTGCAACCGCGCGTTTGAACGGTTAGAAAAAGGTTGGATCAGTGTGGGGACATTATTTTATTATGACACAGAAACATCACCTCTGGTGAAATTAAGCAATAAACTTTATGGGCGGAGCTTACACTATATCATTTTGCATTCATTTTCAGGTTTCTGTTATGTATTTACGAAACACAATTCAAGAAAAATATTCTTACAGTAATATGATCTGTGTGGTATAAGTTTTCAGAAGGATCTGTGTGGTATACTGTTTTAAAGTTTTTCAGTTCTATTCAGTTGTTTAAAAAAAACGCTTATCAAAAATATATTTGAAACTGGATTTTTAAATGCGATAGTAAGTAAAACACATAATGGCTATACACTACGCTTGCACCGCTTGCTGAACTTATACATAACTATGACTATACAGGCATGCTATACAATCCCCATCATAATATTAAAATCTTACAACGGAGCATCTTAAATCGATGACAATCCCATGCCCTCCTTAAATAAGAGTACACGTTATGTTATTGTATTAAATTCCATTTTTCTGTGAAGTAATGCAGAGGCGTATCCAGATTTTTTTCCGAGGGGGGGGGGGGGGGCTCAACTGGGGAGGGTGCGGGAGGGGTGTCCCCTTCCGTCGTAGATTTTTTTTTTAAATGGTACCTTCAAATGATGCAATTTCATGCTATCTAATCGGCATTTTGCATGATAAAAGTGCATGTAAAACAAGGACTTGAGTTCAGACATCAAGTGTGACAGACACACAGACAGACAGACACACAGGGGTAAATCAAATGTCTCTCAAACCAGTATTTTGTTTTAATAACAATACTACGCTTGAAAATAATTATAGTCACGACTAAAATAAGAAAAAAAAAGTTTAATTGCATTAAAAATCTTACTTCAACTGAAATAGTCCAAATTTATGCCTTTTCCATGCATTTTTTCGGTACTCTTCATTAAACTTGCGCATAAATTGCAGACCACTGCGCTAGTGTGAACACATAATTTCAAGTACTTGATTTATTTTAAAGAAAATTCGTTTACTTTTTCACGATTCCCAGAAATTGTTGCATGGAACAATCTGTGCGCGCACATCGCGAAAATATGAGACATGCCGATATCCACATGTTCAGTGGGTATACCCTGTCCCGATTTGATGATAATTTTATCAAATCTTTTAATAGTAATATATATGCCGAAATTGGATTGGTACAAATTGCGAACGTTGTTGGTTTTTTTTCAGTTCTTGAGCGCTTTTTCATGTCAATGTTGCTCAAAAGAAGATCGACCGTTAAAAAAACAGAAACTTGTTAAATGGTAAATAAAAGTTATAAAAAAGTAAAATTAATATTTCGGTTTCTCTAAATTTGTTCAGTGAATCGAATTTTCGGACAGACAGACACACAGGGGTAAATAAAATGTCTCTCAAACCAGTATTTTGTTTTAATAACATTACTACGCTTGAAAATAATTATAGACACGACTAAAATAAGAAAAAAAAACAGTTTCATTGCATTAAAAATCTTACTTCAACTGAAATAGTCCAAATTTATGCCTTTTCCGTGCATTTTTTCGGTACTCTTCATTAAACTTGCGCATAAATTGCAGACCACTGCGCTAGTGTAATAACATAATTTCAAGTATTTGATATATTTTAAAGAAAATTCGTTTACTTTTTCACGATTCCCAGAAATTGTTGCATGGAACAATCTGTGCGCGCACATCGCGAAAATATGAGACATGCCGATATCCACATGTTCAGTGGGTATACCCTGTCCCGATTTGATGATAATTTTATCAAATCTTTTAATAGTTATATATATGCCGAAATTGTATTGGAAAAAATTGCGAACGATGTAATTTTTTTCAGTTCTTGAGCACTTTTTTATGTCAATGTTGCTCAAAAGAAGATCGACCGTTAAAACAGAAACATGTTAAATGGTAAATAAAAGTTATAAAAAAGTAAAATTAATCTTTCGGTTTCTCTAAATTTGTTCAGTGAATCGAATTTTCGAAGTTTTGTTGACCTCATGTCTATTGCAATCGAGTACTCTCGCTTTTCGGATGTTACCTCTCGACTCAAGGTAAACAACGCGCGAAGTGTATGTCATTTGCGGATGTGTATGGAACTATCGGCTTTGTGTGGTTAAACACGCTCTAAATAAACAATTTTGACATGGATTTAACAGGAATGAAATAAATCTTTTTAGGTACATCGTTTATTGCGGCAATGTTTGAATTCATTCAGAAATTATTTTAGTTGTTTCCTTAACCGCTCGACTGAAGGTAATTGGAGGATATCGTTTTTCACAAGTCCCATGTGGCAGCCATTTGTAAACATTTACCTATAGCTAAATGTATCGATGAATTTCATAAGTTGAATGTATCTCCTTCAGCCAATCAAATAGCGCAGTTTATCACTTACAGTCAATGAAGCGTAGCTGGCGAAGGTTAGATCGTCTGTACACATGCCTGGGGGCTAATCATACAAATTGACAGCTGTTAATGGCCTAATTAGGGGCATATGACAGGAAATACACATGTGGATTGGAACTGTAAGGGGCTCATTTTTTTAAAATCATATCTAGCCAGCCAGCTGGGGGGGGGGAGGGGGGCTTTAGCCCCCTAGCCCCCACCTAAATACGCCTCTGTAATGTATTCTATATATATTTTAAATATTATATTTGCTTTAAGGTATGGTCCAATGCTCCGACTGCGGAAAAATGTTGAAGACCAGAGCTTGATTAATGCGCCACATTATTTGACACGCTAACTCTGGAAACTATTACTGCTGTGGGAAAGCATTTCAGGTAAGATTAAATACCTCAAAAATAGTTACATTTTTATAGTTATACTAACAAACAGATGAACGGATTTTTGTGAAACAATACTAATATACAATATATCTCATCTCTCAGGTACAATATATGTTGAAACATCTCAATAATCGTCAAATCGTTGGTAATTTAAAACATAACGAACGCGTGTCCTCTGATACTAACATTTTTGAAATAGCGTTCCTTACGCATTAAAATGTCACGTGATAAAAATAGCTTTTTTTTCTTCTCATGATGCCTACAATCTTAGAACGCTTCAAAGAACGAAGGACCGAAATGTCACATGTGTGTACAGTGCGGCAGGAGCTTTGCGGACAAGTACCTACTCGTGGCTCAAGAGAAAAGTGCAAAAAAGAGGGACTGGTGAAATGTTACCGCTGTGGGTTTGCAGTTAGGAGTGAGAATGACCTCAAATAGCACGACAAGACCCACATGTCTGACAAGTGTTACAGGTGTTAGGAGTGTTTCAAAACGTACAGACGCAAAACAAACCTCTCTCAACACGTGAGGACTTCACATAAATCCGTGAATACTGATTAAAAATCAGAATAGTTTACAGTTAGTCTGTGTAACTTGAGTATCGTTTTACGTTATTTTATTCGTTGTTTTATTTTAGCTTTACTTTTCAAAATGATTCTTAAGTAATCCGAATTTGATTAGTTTGTTTTGTCTTTTGTTAAGTTCGTTTGTGTGTTTCTTTTGAAGTCCTTGTCAAATATTTGTGCAATAATTTGGATTTACGGTATTCATTAATCTATCGCATCTGTGATCTGTATTATCGAATCTGTGATTCTTTTTTAACTATAACTTGATTAAAGTTTTGCGATGTTTTTTCGTTGATTTCAATTTTAAATACCGCTGTCAAAAGCTGGTTCGATAATCATAAGCAGCTAGGGTTTCTAATAGTAGTAATTTTCACGATTGCTTTACATACTTAACAACCTGCTTATACTTATTCTAGTCCGTGGTAATTGATAGTAAACAATGTATGATATGAGGTTGTGTATACAATACAATACTCCTTAATTAATTCGAAATACGTCTTGACATTCTTCACAGCTGCATCCCACCACAACACAAGAGTCGTACATATATAATCATTTAATATAATAATTTACGCTAAAGATAAGCATACACTTGTTACACTGAATACAACGACATAATTTATAACATGACATTATACAAACACTTGGCAAAATATTGTCAATATCTATACTATGTTATAAACTAATGCAACAATATGAATTCCATATATGAAAATAATACACATAAACACACACACTATATATATATATATATACTGTGTATATATATATGTTTCTACTATAATCATTATTTTGTTTTCAGTAAATCATTACGGTTACATTCGACTTTAAATAACAATAAAATAGAAAATAATGTCGAAAATGTAACATTTTTTGTCGTTTAAAGTTTCTTCACAATGATGCATGTCACTTTGAGCCACTAGTAGGTACTTGTCTGCAAAGCTCCTGCCGCACTGTACACACATGTGACATTTGGGTCCTTCGTTCTTTGAAGCCCTCTAAGATTGTAGGCATCCTGAGAAGAAAAAAAAAGCTATTTTTATCACGTGACATTTCAATGCGTAAGGAACGCTGTTTCAAAAATGTTAGTATCAGAGGACACGCGTTCGTTATGTTTTAAATTACCAACGATTTGATGATTATTGAGATGTTTCAAAATATATGATAACCTGAGAGATGAGATATATTGTATATTTGTATTGTTTCACGAAAATCCGTTCATCTGTTTGTTAGTATAACTGTATAAAAATGTAACTATTTTTGAGGTATTTAATCTTACCTGAAATGCTTTCCCACAGCAGTAATAGTTTCCAGAGATAGCGTGTCAAATAATGTGGCGCAATAATCCAGCTCTGGTCTTCAAGATTTTTCCGCAGTCGGAGCATTTAACCATACCTTGAAGCAAATATAATATTTAAAATATATATAGAATACATTACTTCACATAAAAATGGAATTTAATACAATAACATAACGTGTACACTTATTTATGGAAGGCATGGGGTTGTCATCGATTTAAGATGCTCCGTTGTAAGATTTTAATATTATGATGGGGATTGTATAGCATGCCTGTATATCATAGTTATGTATTAGTTCAGCAAGCGGTGCAAGCGTAGTGTATAGCCATTATGTGTTTTACTTACTATCGCATTTAAAAATCCAGTTTCAAATACATTTTTGATAAGCGTTTTTTTTAAACAACTGAATAAAACTGAACAACTTAAAAACAGTATACCACACAGATCCGTCTAAACACGTATACCACACAGATCATATTACTGTAAGAATATTTTTCTTGAATTTTGTTTCGTAAATATATAACAGAAACCTGAAAATGAATGCAAAATGATATAGTGTAAGCTCCGCCCATAAAGTTTATTGCTTAATTTCACCAGAGGTGATGTTTCTGTGTCAAAATAAAATAATGTCCCCACACTGATCCTACCTTTTTCTAACCGTTCAAACGCGCGGTTGCACTTTACTGAAAAAAATACTTATTCGTTTTATAAAATCATAATACCTATAGAAAGCTCTCATGAATGAGTGGGCTCTACACTTTATCCCATTGAAATGTGTGACATATTAAAAAAGTTATCCTTAAAATCTTACCTTCGTCGCGCTTTTGTTGACATTTTACTCCCCACACAGATCTTAAAAAGTCAAGTGGTATAGGCACCGTGATCCTACCGGATTCGATTGACAATATCCGTAATATTAACATCTTATTTTTAATTTTTTTCATCGTCAAGAAGAGCATAGGCTTGTTGTAAATTAAATATAAAGTAAACATTCTTTTTTTTTGTAATTTCCGTTATTTTAAATTATGCTTTTCCAAACTTTAATTATTAATATTAAGTTAAAATAACTAGACACACAGGGCATTTCTTCAATTAACTTGAAAATTTACATGTAATTTATTTTTTGGAGAATGCTACGTTAGAGTTCACGACCGAACATTTTATTAAGCGAGGCTTAAACAATTAATTGTGAAAAAAAAATGAAACAATAAAACAAGAGATGTGTTTGTCAGAAACACAACGCCCCCTAATGCACTTCTTTGAAGCCATATATTTGACCTTTGACCTTGAAGGATGACCTTGACCTTTCACCATTAAAAATGTGCAGCTCCATGAGATACACATGCATGCCAACTATCAAGTTGCTATCTTCAATATTGCAAAAGTTATGACCAAGGTTAAAGTTTGTGACACATACAATGACAGACAGCCAGACACATACAATGACAGACAGACAGATAGGCCAAAACAATATACCCCCGATCATTCGATTCGGGGGCATAAACATACGATTAACATCAAATGACGTCATGAACTGAACAAAGACGTCTTAATTCTGAGCGTGGCAGCTTAATCTCGCTTATGCTGAGCTAAAGCTAAATATATTTCATAATATTTCATTACGACCATGTACAATAAGGGGAT